>NC_134487.1:260589065-260889065 GCF_040206685.1 Ascaphus truei | reverse complement strand
CAAAAAGCAGCACAAATAATTCTGCTGGCTGACCGTAGCCAAGCTGCGGACGAGCTGCGGTGAACGAAGCTCTCACGCCGCTGTAATCTCCCACCTTGGTCACTGGGACAGAAAGACTTGCTACATCTGTATGAGCCATACCATTAACAAAGTGGCACTACCCCACAAGACATCATCCGGCGCAGGAAGACACCTTCCAGGCCCATTCACCTGGTGTATTATGGAGTGGCATGCTTAGTAACCCAAATGTCAATGAATGGGATAAAAAAACGAGTCAATTTCTTGCTCCTCTCAAGAGTCATTTTGCGACACCATTAAATTCATGTTGGTATTACATTATGCTAAAAGAAAGGAACTAGATAATGACTTTGTAACACAAAGCTAATACTTAGTGTGCAGTGTTGAACACATATTTTCTTGTGTCAATGGGGCTTATGTATAAAGACAAGTTGTGCAAATCTGGGGCAAATAATTGAACCAGATGTATCGAAGAAAAAAAATCCTATTGATTTCAATATGATTTTTTTTCTTTGATAAATATGATGCAGATTTTTTTGCCCCACAATTGCACCACTTTTGCCTTGATACATGTACCTCAGTGTATCTACAATAAGTGCTTTGCATTTGCTCTGTTCTACTTGTGGCTCTAAACTATTTGCTGAATGGAGCAATAGGAGGAGTTAATGTAGACTGAGATGGCACACGTATTTCTGAGATGTTTATGGGCATTATCAATCTGAATAGTCAAACATTTCAAGGCAGAGTTTTAAGTAGCTTTCCAGTTATTTCTAAAAAGAGTCAAAATATGGTAAAACCACCAAATCCATCTAAATAAATTACCTTTACTGTAGATTTATCTGAAATGTTAGTATCAAAGTGCTGTCAGACAACAGTGGACACTTTCACACTAAACAGTCACATTCCTGCTCATTTTCCTCCCTGCAATCTTTTGCAAATTATTTTTTTACACATATTCAAGCTGTCAACGTGACAATTACTGTAGATTTATAAGTTATGTCTATGCTATATGACTGTTTGGTTCTGTTTAAACACAATGATAATCAGCCTTTTGCTGCCATTACCTCTTTTCAATGATTTTATGTGGAAGAAAGCTACAGTTATGTATGGCTTTGCAAAATGGCAAACATTATTGGGCATCATGCTTCTCCAGCAGTTAACAAGTTAAAGTATTGGGCTTTAGGGCATAGATACTAAAGCCTGATCATATTACCATGCAATATATCCAATGCTACAAACTACTTCACTTACACACGAAGAAGAAAAATCCAATATCCACAACAGTGTTTAGGTAGCTATTAGCCACACATGTGTTGTTACCAATGTAAATGTTCTGGCTATTTATTCAAATAATAATCAACTTTCTCATGAATAAAAAACAGATGTAATAATAACACATGTGTCTTTATATAATAAAGCTAAAACAAATGTAAAACAAAAAATGCACATGTTTTACACACACACACACACACACACGCACACGCACACACGCACACACGCACACACGCACAGATCTACTATATATATATATATATATATATATATATATATATAAAATACATTCTACAGATTACAATAACAAAAGTAATTAAAGTGTACACATTATTTCACACATTATTTCCTCTAAACTTTTTTTGTTTATGAATTGGATATATAAATGACACGTCTAATTACAGTACATCGACTGAATATACCTCTACAGATGTTTGTAGATTTATAACAGAGGTTGTATCCTAATGTGAGAATCAGCAAAAATACAGTAATCCATTGTTACCTGTTAAATAAATCATGAGAGTTTTTTGGCATTCTAATTTGTCTATGATCTGCAGTGCAACATATATGTCAGCAGGGGATGCTCTTGCATGAAGCAAACAAGTCAAAAGCTGTCATCTGAATTTCAACTAAGTGACCAAAAGCTACTGTACGTTTAAAGTGACTGTATAGTAAGGCTGTCAATAGATTTGCTGGCATGAGGCATGTTGCCACTGATATGCAACATAAAAAATAGACAGTACAATTAAATGATGCACAGCATCGTATGACTGGACTTCTTTAATCTACATTCAATAGCACTAAAATAATTTTCTTAAAAGCTGATACTTCTAATTTATTACAGACCCTGCAATAACACACACACACACACACACACACACACACACACACACACACACACACACACACACACACACACACACACACACACACACACACACACACACACACACACACACTATATGCACACACAATTATTAATAGTCACACTTTATTAATAATACATTTGGGACCTTGAAATATTTGCAAACCCTGATATTTTATACATATATACATAAAAGAAAAGCAGGAGATGTATGATATATATATATATATATATATATATATATATATATATATATATATATATATATATATATATATATATACATATACACATACACATACACATACACATACACATACACATACACATACACATACACATACACATATATATATATATATATATATATATATATATATATATATATAGTGAAGCAGGAGATTTATAGATTTGCTGTCTTAATTATATTTGTTTTTTTCTGCTGAACATATAATACAATGTCTCCTGAAAAACAGACCGCTACCGATCACCAGCATTTGCATAGAAATAACAAAAATTACTCACCATGTTGACTTCTGATACCATGTCTATGCTGGCAATGTCTATGTTCATGCCCACTGCCACAGGGGGACCTGTAAACCAACAAGATGGTCCTCAATGAGATCTCTAAGAACTTAACTCTTTCATATCAGTTATAGTTATTGATTAGATCAAGGGATATGTAAGTGTTGCTGTTTCACATGGGCAAGTTGTCTTTTTAACTTTAAGTATCCCTATCATAGATTAGGGTTTATTTAAATGTCATTAAAAAGGCACACATTCTGGGCAGATATAATTGAATCCACATGCATGTAAGAAAGCATATGCCTGCTCAATAATATCATTCATTTAAATGCATTTTAAATATCATATTGTGTGTATATATATTGATATTCTGCATGGAATTTTTTTTAAAGACAAGGCTCAATCCCATAACATTATTTAACGATGTCATACAAGCTGACAATGTTAATATATTGTTACAAGTAATCTAAATTAGTATCTGTTTAGGAAGGTATAAAGGATCACATTTTAATGCGTGTGATCAACAAAACTCTTTCAAAGTATGGTCACACGTAATGATTGAATCAGGGTTAAGATCTATATGCACATCAACTAATGAATACATTTTCTATGCTCGGACGTTTTGGTTTATAAATAGAAAAACGTTTAACCCTATCTGAGTTTATATACAGCAAGCTAAGAAAGGGAGGTTTAATTATGATTATGTGGAACTAATTGGATCAAATAATAAACCAAAACGTACGACCTGGCTTATTAATTGAGATAGAAATTATGTGCAAAAAAACCCAGAATAGTGGTAGGAAAAATCCATTTAAGTTTGGTTCAGGTCTAAGGAAAATCAGCATAATCACACACACCAAGCACCTAAAAATCATGATATCAAGTACAGCCCGTATGGTATAGCAGCATCTTCATTTAGGCAAATTACCTCCAAAATCTGGCCTCAAACGGATGTCATAGCCTTTCAAGAGTCTATCCACCGTCTCCTTAACCACTGACATATTGCTAGGATCATTGACACTAAAAATACAAAAAGAAATACAGAACATAATACATATTTCTCATTTTTTTTCTTCAGATCTCAGCTACAGTAACTGTAGCATTATGTTCTTCTATTCAAAGTGAAGAAAAGGTTCCCTCTTGATCACTTACCTTTGGGCACAGACCATTGCAATTATAACTGGGAATGACCAGATCCCAACGTAACCCTTTTTCTTGATTCTCAACATCCCTTTAGCTTTAGATGTGATTTAGGGTTTCCAGTGAAGAGCAGAAGACATCCAACTTATTCTGGCCAGTGCAGTAATTCTAAAGTGCTGCGCATGCGCACATCTCAGTACAGCATCAAAAGGAGCAGTGTGATCTTGCTAGAGACATAGGCGCAAACAATGTAGGGGGCAGGGGGGGACAAGTCCCCCCCAACTTTTAGGCAGCCTGAGATGTCCCCTTCCCCCTACAACAACGTGACCCCTGCGGCTCAGTTCGATTGTAACAGCATTTAAAGGTGCAGTGCCGCGTTGCCTGTGCTCTATGCAGACAGTAGCTACTTCTCTCGGTGCTGCTGCTGCTGAGGACACGGAGGCTGATGTGGGAGTGGAGGAGGAGGAGGATGGGGGGTGTGGAAATGAACAGAAGCTTTAACACTGCAACTACGGACTGAGCTGTGAAGGAGACAGCTGCATTCTCCCCTACCAAGGCGGCAGCTCTTCTCTTCTTCCTGGCTTAGGAAACATTATATGTGACCGTCCCATGATGGGGAATATACTGTATGATAATGTGTGTGTACAAATGATTGTCTTAATTTATAAGTGCAACCACGACTAAAAAGTTGGAGGGGGAGCTGCTTGTACATTATGCAAATAATATGCAGTTACACATTTTTGGGGAGTGTTTGAAATCACCGTTCTGTATATACAGTCAATATTTTTTTGCTGCATTTTTTATTAAATGCAGGGAGTGTTTACATACAGTATGATTTCTAAGGAATGATTCATATGAGCAAGGCCTTTTTTTATTTATGTTTTTCCTTACAAATAATATGTAATAGAACGAATTATCTGCAGTGCACAAAAAGCGATAGAACTATAGTCATATATGTTGTTTGTTTAAAAATTCAAAGTACATTTATAAAAAAATATTCTCGTCCCAAATGACGTCTATTACTTACAGTATATGTTCTGAAATTTCTGTTTTGCAGTTAGAGCATGAAAGTAAAGAATTATAGTAGAAAGCAAACTGTGTTTTGGAAGACTATTATGTAAATAATAATGTCCTATTTCTTAATCTTGGAGTCCAATTTTTTTGTCCTGCATTAAAAAAAACAGATTAAGATCAACTGTAGTACAACTCAAGGAAAATTTATAAAGGAACAAAAAATGAAAATAGTAAAAAAAATTTTTTTTAAAAAGGGCAGCACATACTAGGACATTATTGGTGAAGGGGTCGCTGACCTAAACACTGATTTTCATTTGTAAATCGTTTTCTTGAAACTTTCTATAGTTTTTTCAGCGCTGGGTGTTATGTTTTGACATGTTTCGTTCAGAAAAAAATATATCTATGATAAAAATATGGATGTATTTGTGTGTTTTCTTTAGAAGTTACAAAAACATCTGTATACATAATAAACTACTGACTTGCTACATAGTATACAATCTCTCCAACTGCAAAGAATTTTGGGGCACAACTAGGATGAGGGGAGATGTAAACAGAGACCCTTACATACTTCCTATATAAAAACATAGGGATTTATGTATCCAGGCTGGAAAACCAGGGAAAATGTCTCCGCTATATATATTTATAGAGAGAGAGAGCACGAAAAAAAAATGTCCACGGCACCCCAGGATTAGAAAAATGGAAATATACATTTATTTAACACATCATGAGATACAACAATAAAATCTGAGTAACGTTTCAAGCCAAAAACCAGCTCTTTCTCAAGCTCCACAAACAAGCTGGATTTTGGATGGTTTTTATCCAGAGTTGAACACGGATTGTTCCTCGAGCAACTATTCTACAACTAAGTCTCTATTCTTATTCTATTTATCTTCAGGAGTGCTTTCACCAAATGTAGCATATATATATATATATATAATCACATACATTAACATACAGTACATGCAGAAATGTACATTTATATTAAGAAGAACGGATGCATTACCATAATTTTCAAAGGTACATGCTTTAACGGTATCAAGTATCGCTTTAGCGCTAATTCAACCCCTCGCTTTAATGTTACAATAACGTCTGTTACATCTGTGTGTGTATATATATATATATATATATATACATGTAGAGGTATCAGTACCGTGTTAGCCGAGCTTCAATATCGAAGGAAGAAGAGATCAGTGTATCTCGAAATCTCGCACAAATAAAAGCATTTCGTTAGCCACAGAACGGTATCAACTATTTATTTTTTGAATATATATATATATATATATATATATATATATATATATATATATTTATATATATATATATACAAAGAAAGATATATAACAGGGTTTACCCAAATATATAGGGGTCTATGTATCAATGCACAGGAAAACTTGTTTTGATGCACTGCACCATTTTGTGCTCCAAGCTACATCATATGTAACAAGCTTGTTCCAGTTTCTTACATCTGGCACAGATTTCTAAGCAAGAAGGTTTACGCCACCTCTGACCTGGTGTATTTTTTAAGCAGAAAGAAGGTTAAAAAAAAGTGATCCACAAAGGCACAGAGCCATTATAATCTGTGTCATGTAACTCCTCTTTTCAGACCCCAAATAACAAAATGACGCACATGGAGCAAGAATTGGAGCAACGACCTGACACATTTATGCTAAAATGTGCAAAATAAATATGCTATACAGTATGTGTTAATTTTGCTTCAAATTGCTTTAGAACATACACATGTACAGATAGACGAAGACATATGAAAACATAGACAGACTCACAAAAAGACACATTATCACACAAATACATTCATTCAAATATATATATATATATATATATATATATATATATATATATATATATATATATATATATATGTGTGTGTGTGTTTGTGTACATTTGCAAATAGTTATCTTTGTGTATGTCTACAAAAGCAGGTCTGTATTTGTGTATAAATGTGTATTTTTGCTAGTGAGATAGATTCACTACAAGTCAATATACAGTATTTGTCTTAAAATGTGGCATTTGAAGAAAATGGGATCGTGGTGATTATTTTTTAGAATTACCACTGTATTCACTAAGAATTATTTATTGATAAATGGATAGCGATATTAATCTAATTTGCATACATGACTATTAACTCAGCATTAAGTAGCCCTAGTGTATGTGATTCAAATATGCTGATACTCCACAGAAATCAGCATTGGTCAGTGCAAGCGATAGAATTGTGGAGGGGTGGGAGATAATGTATGACACTTTTCTACAATACCATACTTGAGTTATGTAATGGAATGTCTTACAAAACTATGTGGCAAACAATAATTAACCCCTTTGATGCATGAAGCCACCAATGTATTGCAAAGGAATGTCTTTATGAGCTAAAAGAGTTAACATACAACATATACACACACAACAACAACAAAAACACACAAAAAAGTATAACATCCATACACTACTGTATGTGCAAAATTAAGTAATTGTTGTCCAATTGGCATAGGGTTAATGGGGTTAATTACATAGCTACATAGTAGATGAGGTTGAAAAGACACGTTTATAGAGTTCAACCTACTGTATGTTAAATTTAGATGACAGATACTTGTCCTATATTTTTATTGACAGTACATTGATCCACAGGAAGGCAAACAATAAACCCCAGTGAAACATAATCCAATTCTGTCTCTTAAGGGAAAAAATATTGTTCTTTTAAAAGTTCCTTGTATTGATGGAATATATTTATATATAGTTATTATATCCCCTCTTAGACGCCTTTCTAATGTAAATAAATCTAATTTACCTAGCCTTTGCTCATAAATCAGACCTTCCATCCCCTTTATTAAATTGGTGGCTCTTTTCTGTACTTTTCCTACTTCTATAATGTATTTTTTATGTAGTATTGCTAACTACTGGACTCCATATTCATGGTGTGATCTTACTAAGGATTTATACAGTGCCAAATAATACTGCCTTCCCTTCCATCCATACCATGTTGTATGCAAGATAATATCTTATTTGCCTCTGCTTGTCATTGAGCACTATTGCTGATTGTGCTATCTACAAGCACTCCTAAATCCTTATACATCAATGATTGGCCTATTTTTTTCCATTTTAATTTGTTAGTAGAGCGTTTATTCTTGCTTCCCAAATGAATAACCTTATATTTATCTGTATTAAATTTAATCTCCCATTTATCTGCCCACATTTTCAAATTATCCAAATCCTTCTGGAGAGAAATTACATCCTGCCCTGATTTTACTACCTTACACAATTTAGTATCATCAGCAAAGATGGATACTTTACTCTCTACGCCAACCACAAGTTCATTAATAAACAAGGGTCAAAACATGTATTTAAAACCTCCACGTATTGTATTGTATGTCTTTATTTATATAGCGCCATAAATGTACATAGCGCTTCACAGTAGTAATACATATCATATAAATAACAAATAATATAAATAACAGGTCATGGGAATAAGTGCTTCAGGCATAAAAGTAACATTAAGGAGGAGGCTTCTGGTGACGTCATCCAACATGGAGGTGTAATCTGGGAGCTCTGCGGACTCTCCTGAATAATAGCACTAATACAGTAAGAACCCTTCCACCCATAAATTTAGGCTAAACTACAGCTTCCCGACAGGGGTAATAGCCCAGGAATGTCCAGGCAGCAGAGAAGACCCGTTGCACAAGCGGTATCAAAGTATTTCTCTCCGCAACAAAAAAGCCCCGAGTCCCAGCTGGAAAAGCAAGATGGCGGCGGCGCACATGGAGTTCAGGCCGAGCAGAGCAAAACGGCTGGCCCCAAGGGAACCCCCGTCCCTGAAGAACCTCTCACAAGAGCGTATATGGAGGAGCTAATGGCGACCATGCACGCAAAGCTATATACCTCCCTGCAAACAGACATAAAATCGGCGGTCCACAACCTAACGCAAGAAATTAACGACCTGACAGAAAAACCACCACCCTGGAAAATAAAATGGAGGAGTCCCTCCTATGCCACACCGGAGGAGAGGAGGAGATCTTCAGATTAAAAGAAGAACTGCACCGGATCAAAGACGGATTGGAGGACCAGGAGAACCGGGATAGGAGACAAAACCTACGCATCAGAAATATCCCTGAAACGATTCTGCCTGGCCTCCTCCACCCGTATGTGACTGAGCTATTCAAAACAATCTGCGACTCACTAGACGACAACGACCTGGAAATAGATTCCAACAGACGACTGGATGTTATAGTGCGCCTGCACAGCAATACCGCCAAGGAAAACATACTAGTAGCGTGCAGAGGAAAGGGCTCACTAACCTTCCAGGAGGAACAGCTACAAATCTTCAGTGATTTGTCTAGGACGACCGTGATCCGCAGAAAAGAAATGAAACCCCTGACTACCTTCCTACGCGAGAATGATATCAGGTACCATTGGGGGCTTCCGTTCAAACTCACTGCAAACCGCAATGGCAAGTATCTAACAATTCGGTTCCCAGAGGACATGGACCCCTACGTGCGAGCTCTGGGTCTGACCCCCCAGCCTCATGGACTGCTGAAAATCAGCGGGGCTCCACACAGCAGGAAGGAGCAGAAGATAATGTTACCGAGCAAGAAAGAAGAGGAGCCTCAGCACCCCCGACGACAAGCAAGTGCTGAGGAAACACCTAAATCTACTTGTTACTTACCCTGCTAAGCTGATCGCCATCCACCGCAGACATCGCCGAACCTATGGGAGTGCAGACACGGAAACCTGGAAAGAAATCCACCACAGGACCACGGAAGAACCGAGCCTGAAGGAACCCCATATGGAGAAGCGATCCAGCAGCTGAGGCAGACCCCATGGAGGGAGAGCACGTCTTGTTTGTTGCTCACAAGTTGTTTTAACAACCTATGGTTACCGGGCTGCAGTTTTGCTGATAGAGAGGCCCTCATGGCTGGAGAAGCCTGGGCTTTGCTTGGTGGGGGAGCGGGGGGGGGGGAGTGGCTGATGCAAAGCAGAAAACATAATAACTGTGAGCTGTGAGAACATTCTCCCCTCCCCCCGCCCCCCCCCCCCCCTGAGTGTGCCCCGAGCCGTTTCGGGGCCAGAGAGAGCTGAAGCCCAGACTCATAAACTGTGCACCCCCGTCAGCTTCTGGAGCGGGCATTACCACCAGAGAGAGATTGACCCTAATGGCCCCACCACGGGCCCAGCGGCATAAAGATCTGTTCCTACATTGAGCTGATGGACAATTACCACCTATCTACCCACTTAACCACCCCCTCCCCCCCCACCTACCTTTGCCTTGCCCCCCTAACCCTCAGCGTTAAAGGCTGCGAGGCTCCGCGTCCCATACGCACACATGCGGGACATGAGTTCCAAACCAACTGACTATGGTAGCACGCAATGTACCTGGACTCTGTGAAGCCCCGCCGTAATGCTATTATGATGCGATGTTTTCGGTAGCATAGCAAGTAGATCACAACACGAAGAAGCTAGCACCCCCTCCCAACAACCTCCCCCCCCCCCTCCATCCCCCCTCCCCTCCCCTTCCCCCCTCACCTTCCCCCCTCCGTATATATACCCTGAGAAACTTTGTGGCACTGTAAACCTTGAGCGACTGATAGTACAATCACAATACTAAATCGTTACTACTGTTAGAGAGCATATAAGATCGTGGAACGCGTAACATGATAACATGTAACATGTCGGAATAGAATCCAAAATGTTTTACTGTTCTATATGTTGAGAAGGGTTACTGGTTGTTGAACCCACAAATATCTTGAAGCACCACCCAAGCATAATACCATGCAATGTATGTGAATCCTATGTTGTAGCGCTGCATGTTATCTGATTGTAAAGCCCTCTGAGAAATGTCAATGTAGCCACGCTGGGCCTACCAATTTCCTTGAACCAAAGACCTTAGAAGTTTCAGTATGTCAGAGTAAAAGCGCAAAGTGTCAGCATTCAGTATGAAACTATGCATGGGATTGAAATCACTCCCCCACTCTGTTCTCCACCCCCCACCTTCCCCCCCTCACCACCTCCTCTCCCCCCCCTCCCCTCCTCCCTCCCCCTCCCTCACCCCCTCCCTCTCCGCCCCTCCCCCCTCCTTCCCCTCCCCCTTTCCTCCCCTCCCCTCCCCTTCCCCCCCTCCCCTCCCCCTTTCCTCCCCTCCCCTCCCCTTCCCCCCTCCGTATACAAACCCTGAGAAACCCTGTGGCACTGTAAACCTTGAACTACTGATAGTACAATCACAATACTAAATCGTTACTACTGTTAGAGAGCATATAAGATCGTGGAACGCGTAACATGATAACATGTAACATGTCGGAATAGAATCCAAAATGTTTTACTGTTCTATATGTTGAGAAGGGTTACTGGTTGTTGAACCCACAAATATCTTGAAGCACCACCCAAGCATAATACCATGCAATGTATGTGAATCCTATGTTGTAGCGCTGCATGTTATCTGATTGTAAAGCCCTCTGAGAAATGTCAATGTAGCCACGCTGGGCCTACCAATTTCCTTGAACCAAAGACCTTAGAAGTTTCAGTATGTCAGAGTAAAAGCGCAAAGTGTCAGCATTCAGTATGAAACTATGCATGGGATTGAAATCACTCCCCCACTCTGTTCTCCACCCCCCACCTTCCCCCCCTCACCACCTCCTCTCCCCCCCCTCCCCTCCTCCCTCCCCCTCCCTCACCCCCTCCCCCTCCCTCACCCCCTCCCTCTCCGCCCCTCCCCCCTCCTTCCCCT
The DNA here is from genome assembly GCF_040206685.1 of Ascaphus truei. Lineage (NCBI taxonomy): Eukaryota > Metazoa > Chordata > Amphibia > Anura > Ascaphidae > Ascaphus > Ascaphus truei. The sequence continues at coordinate 260,877,510 of NC_134487.1, read as the reverse complement.
CCCCCTTTCCTCCCCTCCCCTCCCCTTCCCCCCCTCCCCCTTTCCTCCCCTCCCCTCCCCTTCCCCCCTCCGTATACAAACCCTGAGAAACCCTGTGGCACTGTAAACCTTGAACTACTGATAGTACAATCACAATACTAAATCGTTACTACTGTTAGAGAACATATAAGATCATGGAACGCATAACATGCAGCATGTCGGAATAGAATCCAAAATGTTTTATTGTTCTAAATGTTGAGAAGAGTTGCTGGTTGTTGAACCCACAAATATCCTGGAGCACCACCCAAGACAGGTATGTATCAGAATGTAATGGGAATAAGTTTGAACCTTCCCCATCTTCCCCCTCCTTCCCACCCCTCTCTCCCCCTTCCCTCCCCCTTCCATTCATAACGTAACAGATACCTATTTACTATGGCCCACCCCCCCCCCCCCCGAGAATCAAGACTATCCTCCCCGCCACTTACCTAAGGAAGGATATAATCTATAAAGTTACTTACAGTCCGCGACCCCCCCCCCTTTGTTGCACCTCCATCCAGGAACCAACGGATTCCTCCCTTTGGGCCTTAAGCCCAAATGCCGGTCAGTACAGCCGGTAAAGACCACGAGAGACCACTATTGGGTCTCCTTTCACACTACCCCCACCAGTCGGTTCTGTCCCGACTGGTTCCCCTGCACTCCCCCCTTGCCCCTTGGAGCACACTCTCAGACCCCTTAAATAAGAAGTACCTTCCCCCCGCAAAGAACACGACCCCACATAGGGCTCAATACACTCTCCCTAGTGGGAAGGGAGTCAGACCTAGAGGAACCACACAATCCCATTCCAATGGCTAGCCAAACCCCAATAAACCTAATATCACTAAACGTGAAAGGCCTAAACACCAACAAGAAAAGAAGATTAGCTCTCCAAGAGATGAAAAGGTCCAAAGGTGACATTATATTTCTCCAAGAGACACACTTTACATCGCAGGAGCTGCCCAAATTATTCAGTAAGGCCTTCCCCACAGGTTATTTTTCATCGTTTAACAGTAAAAAGAGAGGCGTTGCAATTTTAATCCGTCAGGGAACACCATTCAATCATATCAAAACAACCACAGACCCAGAGGGTAGATTTCTGATGGTATATCGCTCGCTAGCTGGTTCACGAGTAGCCTTGATCAACATATACACACCCAATGACAATCAGACAGACTTCCTAGGAGCACTAATGGACAAGATTGACCCAAGCTACCTGTCCTCAATGGTAGTGGGCGGAGACTTTAATATGGCCCTAAACCCCCTAGAAGATAAATCAACCCTACTAAACCGACCCCACGCAAAAGCCTCTCAAAGACTGGGGAAGAAGTTTAAAGAAATCATGGAGGAATACTCCTTGCTAGACATATGGAGAACACAGCATCGGGACCAGAGAGATTATACTTTTTTCTCCTCACCTCACCAGACCTACTCACGCATAGATTACTTTTTCACAACCAAAACAATCCTAGAAGCCTCAACATCCTCGAATATAGGCCCGATTACGTGGTCGGATCACGCCCCAATAACAGTGACTCTCTCAACGCCTTACGTTAAATCCAGATCTTTTCATTGGAAACTTAATGACTCGCTATTGAATTACCCCGAGATCGAAAAAGAAATAAAAAGAGCAATCAAAGAATACTTTACCCATAATACTGAGTCGGTCTCCTCCCCGGCAGTACTGTGGGAAGCCCATAAGGCAACAATCAAAGGCACCATCATTTCTATTGGATCCCACAGGAAAAAAAACAATATAAAATCTCTTAGAGACTTGACAGACAAAATCTTAGAACTAGAACATCAACATAAAACCAATCCATCTAAAAAAATGTACAAAACACTAACTTCAGCCAGGGAGGACCTTAAAAAACTACAACTAGAGGACGTAGAAAAATCACTACGTTGGACCAACCAAAAATATTACGACAAGGGTAATATTGCTGACAGACTTCTGGCCAGTAAATTAAGAGGCATACAGAAGAGATCGCAAATCACAGCCATCAAGAGTAGGTCTGGTGAGACTATATATAATGATAAAAAAATCACAGAGGAGTTACGGCATATTATAACGAACTCTATAACCTAAAAACCCAGGGAGATAAATCACCTGATACAAATTCTAGAACAATTAATGATTACTTCTCTAAGTGTCAACTTCCTAAGCTTACAGAAGAAGAAGACGAAATACTGAACGCAAAAATAACTAAAAAGGAGTTGACAGACGCAGTAAAAGCGTCTAAGATCTCTAAAGCTCCTGGCCCAGACGGCTTCTCCAATGCCTATTACAAACGACTCCTCCCGATTCTATCAACCCACCTCCTGACATTATTCAACTTCTTTATGGACGGTTCCCCAATCCCGCCCTCCATGTCCAACGCCAATTTAGCTATAATACATAAGGACGACAGGGACCCACTACAGTGTGGTAGCTACCGCCCTATCTCACTATTGAATAACGATCTGAAACTGTATAGCAAGATCCTCGCCAATCGACTTTACCCAATTCTACCACGACTGGTAAATATCGACCAGGTAGGATTTATCCAAAACCGACAAGCTGCCAATAATACACGCAAAATCATAGATATAATTGACCATGCCCGCATCACAGATTCCAAAGCAGTGGTATTGAGCCTCGATGCAGAGAAGGCATTTGACAGAATTGATTGGCAATTTCTGGATCACACAATGCTGAGATTTGGCTTTAACAGCACATTCCTAGAGGGAGTCAGAGCACTTTACATCAGCCCCTCAGCGATGGTCAAACTGCCAGGAGGCCCGGCAAAGGCCTTCGAGATAAAGAACGGCACAAGACAGGGGTGCCCCCTGTCCCCTCTTCTTATCGCCCTGACAATAGAACCATTGGCGGCAAGAATACGGGACAATGCCGACATCCAAGGCATATTAATTGGCAATACTAACTATAAAATGTCCCTGTTCGCTGATGACGTTATCCTCAAACTATCTCGCCCCCATCTCTCCCTCCTCAACCTACAAAAAGAGCTATCCGACTTCGGCAAGATCTCGGGTTACAAAATTAATAGCGATAAATCAGAGGCCTTGAATCTCAATCTGTCAGAATCAGAGATACAATTACTAAAGCTAAATTTCAACTACCGATGGAGTCCTTCATACATAAAATATTTGGGAGTCAATGTATCAAAGGACTACCGTTCCTATATCAATGTAACTATCCACCACTTTTTGACAAAATCAGAAGGGATTTGGATAAGTGGGAAGAATATCAAATTTCCTGGATCGGAAGAATGATCTCAGTTAAAATGAATGTACTCCCGAGATTATTATATTTTTTCCAGACACTTCCGATCTGGGTCCGGGGTCGGAATTGAAAGATATCCAAAATAGAATATTCAAATTTATTTGGCAAGGAAAAAGACCCAGGGTGGCAAGATCGGTTCTAACAACGCCAAGGAGTAAGGGAGGCATGGGGGTGCCAGATATCTCAAGGTATTATCGAGCAGTGCAATTGAAACAAGTGGATGAGTGGAACTCGGATCCAGACCAGCTATGCTGGCTAAAAATCGAGTCTCACTATGCTAAAACACCTTCCCTGCAAGCGAGTCTGTGGGCAACGGACAGAAACGACAAGGGGGTCAGCAAATTCAAACTAGGAGCTATGGACCATACATGGAACATATGGAAAAAGTCCAAAATTAAATTTGCACTCCTGGCTCACAACTCACTCCACTATACAACAATCCTGAGTTCCTTCCAGGGTGTGACACCAGGCAATTTGAGCGATATCTGAATAGAGGAATTAGGACGACTCATGACCTACTAAGCGACGGGAAGCTCCTGAGCTTCCAAGAGCTATGAAATAAATTTAAAGCCCCTGACCTAGACACGTTCAAATTCCTCCAAATTCGACATTTCATACAAAAATTGGCCCCCACATTAGAATTTCCACCGCTCACACAATTCGAAAAACTATGCCAGGACAACATGCATCAAAAAGGTCTTATATCACAAATCTATGCAGTTTTAGAAAATCAAGCGAGCCCCGCGAAACATGATTATATGCTCAAATGGGCAGCGGAACTAAATACGGAAATAGACAGTGAGGACTGGGAAGACATATGGGAGGCGGCATCAGGAACATCCGTTTGCACTAGTATTAAAGAAAACATATACAAGATAATGTTCAACTGGTACCTCATGCCAGTAAGATAGAAGCAAATCTATCCTCTGGCCTCTGATCTATGCTGGAGAGGCTATGGACACAGAGGAGACATGGCCCATATTTGGTGGCTATTTCCAGAAATTCAGGAATATTGGCTCACAATTCAAAATCTAATAAAAGAGGTCACAGACCTCACAATCCCTCTGGATCCACTGACCTACATACTGGGCAGGCCGATAGAAGAGATTGACCGCCCAGTATGGAAATTAATCTCCTTCATCCTAACCGCAGCCAGATGCTCAGTGGCGCTCTCTTGGAAGAAAATCTCCCCTCCCACGATACAAATGGTTAAGAAGAGGGTAAGCGATGTTATGCTAATGGAAATGCTGACAGCATTCCTCAATCACTCAACAGAGCAGTTCTATAACATATGGGAACCATGGCTGACCCATTAAAAATAGTCACTACACCCCCCCTCTCTCCAATACCGGTAACTAGGAAGGGCAACAAGAAAGGTGCTCCATGGGGGTGGGTAAGAACCCAGGACCCTTCCCCCCTTCCTCTATCCCCCCCTCCCCCACCACCCTCCTCCCCCCCCCATCTCTCCACTCTTTCTTCTCTTTTTCGGGAGTCTAGTCTCTGGGACCACTGAAGGGCCCGAGTGGGCAACCACACACTCGGGTGGATATTCAGTGCCCCCTCCCCTCTGTCAACCCACCCATTACAAAAAAAAAGAAAGAAAAATACTTATTATGGCAGTACGTCGAGGGAATGGATCTCCAATATACCTGTAATGTGATGTATCAACGCCTAATAAAAAATGTTTGGAAAAAAAAAAAGTAACATTAAGGAAGAGGAGTCCCTGCTCCGAGGAGCTTACCATCTAATTGGTAGGTAGGGAGAACATACTGAGACAGTAGGAGGGAATTCTAGTAAGTGCGTCTGCAGGGGGCCAAGCTTTATGTATCATGTGTCCAGGATTATCCAGTGCTATTCATGTGATTCTTTAAGCAGATGTATCTTAAGGTGGGTCTTAAAGGTGGAAAGAGAGGCTGAACGGCGAGCTTCGCGCACGGGACCTCGGCTCTGCGGGCGGCGCCGGGAGCTCCCACAGCTGGAAATAGAGCAGCCAGCCGACAGCGCTCCCCACGAATCCCCACGAGGCAGAGGAACCAAGATGGCTGCCGAATCGGAAGCCTAGGCTGATCCGCGGCACGCTGCAGAACCGGAGGCGGAGGGGAGGCGTGCAGGACAGGCGGAGGGACAATCAGGCTCAGCCGGAGCTGGGGAAGGGTAAGGAGGGATAGACAGTTGGGGGACAACGGAGCCCTGCTGCACAGAAGCGCCCAGAGACACCCTGCCATTAGAGCACAGCAGGGTCCAACAAAAACAGTGCAGAAGGAGTGGGTGCCCCCTCTCCCCCCCTGGTCAGAAATACAATTGCAAAGTGAACCTTCACCCTCCCCCTCACACCCAAAGCCATAATTACAGGCCCCCCCCGCCCTCCCCCCCCCCCCAAAAAAAAAAAAACCTGAGGTTGCCAATCTCTAACAGCTGCCAGAGTCTGCCGTCCGAGACCCACGGGCTTAACCAACGGCCCAACCCCATCCTGGCACAAAACTTCCTGGCAGCACAACCGGCAAAATCACCCAAAACAACAACACTCTAAAATAGCTGCCACAAATATGAGTGTCCAACATTGAGAGCCAGAAAAGCTACACAGCCACGCTTCCCAATTCCCCCTGCCCCCCCCCCGCTACAACATATGAACACATAAACAAAACTATGTAGGGGCGTGGCCAGGACGCCGACGGAGATGGACGTGTAGCAGAGGAACTCGCCAGACCCCCTAACAAATAAACAAATAGAGGCTCTTTTCCCCCGAAAATTCCCCCTCCTAAAGCACTACCCTAGACCCACAACCCTAGAGGAAATGGCTAACAAACAAAAATCCCAAACAGCCCAGGCTGTTAACAAGCTATTCTCCCCGCGAAACTCAGAGGCGGCGGCAAGAAACCAAGATGGCGCAGGCCCATCAGGCGCACGAGGCCCCAAACAAACTGCCCAAACGCAAGACCGGCAAGAAATGCCAGCGCAGCCGGCGGCAACACTCACCCGAGAGGACATGAAAGAGCTTATGGCAGAAATGCTGCATGACCTGCACAAGTCGCTAAAGGCCGATCTCAGATCCGCAGTCACTGAGCTAAAGCAAGAACTGACAGGCCTAAGGGAGCGCACGGATGAACTGGAAGGCAAAATGGAGACCTTCGCACAGGCCCAAGAATTGGCTGCAAACGAGATATTCCGGCTCGGGGCTGAGGTAGAAAGTCTCCGCGACTCCCTAGAAGATCAGGAGAATCGCGACAGGAGACAAAACATAAGAATCAGAGGCATCCCCGAGTCGGTACTTCCAGGGCAGTTAAAGACTTACCTCCTGGAGCTCTTCACCTCCCTATGTGGAGACTTGAATCAGACGGACCTTGAACTGGACAGGGCTCACCGCTCCCTTGGCCCTAGATCAGAGGATCCAAAAAGGATGAGAGACGTCATAGCCAGACTTCATAAATTTTCGGCAAAAGAAAAAATAATGGAGGTTGCCCGAACCAAAGATCTCATCACATTTGAGGACAGCCAACTGCAACTTTACAACGATCTATCCAAAAGAACTGTAGATCGCCGCAAGGAACTAAGACCCCTAACCATACTACTGCGGGACAGCGGAGTAAAGTATAAATGGGGCTTCCCATTTAGACTAATGGTGCAGCGCAATGGAAAGATGCTCTCAATTAAACATCAAGAAGATATGGAGCACTTTGCTAAAGCACTAAACCTCACCCCTCCTGCCAGCTGGAGAAACGAAGGACCCAGACAAGAAGAGCCCCCAACCAGGGCCTCGGAAAGGCTGGCGGGACAGAGGGGTCAGAGGATTAAGTAGAAGAACTCAACCCCACACTCTCAGCACATACAAAGGCACCATCCCCAAGAATGACACAAAGACCCCACCTTATCAGCACTGCAGGGAGAGGACGAGCACTGCCGGAGATGACTACACCGACCCACCGGGAGAGGAGAGTCAGCTGACGAGGGAACAGCACCGCTCTCAAATCTTCACAACCGCTTGCAACACCCACTTCACTTACCTGAAAAGTGAGACGGGGCTCCGATCGGCGGGAGATGGAGGGACCAGCATTCTGCGGTGCGGGGAGGGGGGGGGGGGGCGCCGCCCCCCCCCTCTTCTCTTTTTTTCCCCCCCCTCTTTCTCCCCCTTTCTCGCCATGTCCCCGTCCTCTTGTTGGCTACCTACGGCCTTTCGGCTTCTTTTGGCCCCCGACCCTCCCTGTGTGGGGTCCCTGGAGGTGGAAGGCCGGTCCTTACCGGCCTTATGATCTCCCGAGCCCAGGTCGAACTGCTCCAGCAACCGTGAGTAATCCCTAAAAAATCTCGGGAGAGATTGACGGTGCCGGACGGGTTGGGGGGGGGGGGTCACGCAGCGAGTTGAAGGGGGGCGACGCACGGAGGCTACGCCTCACTGGCTGGATGTTAGCGGGTGGCCCAGCCCCGCGACCTGGAAGACCCTTGGTCTGGCCTTGCGGCTGGGAGATGGGGTCGGGGATCTCCGTGGACTGGTTCTGCTGAGAAGAGCGAACCCCCCCCCCCTCTCCCCTCCCCGGGTGCCCCCGCGCTTTCCCCTCGGGCGATACCCATACTCACGGCCTGGTGCCCCACAGCCGGGGGAGGCCTGACAGAGAAGAGACACCGAGCCGGGACAATTAAGTTTGAAATTGCCACCCCGCCCACTCGCTTAGCCATAAGGACCGATGACCTAAGACTAACGCATGATATATGGGCTGAGGGAAAGGCTGACAAGCAGAGGCAAAAATAAGCATCAATGGCCTCGGGCTAAAGGAACTGCTAAGCCACCCACCGAAGCATACACACAAAGGCTGCGTCTAGCAGGAACAAACACCATATACAGAGATCACGCGACAGAGTCAGATACACAAATAGAAAACAAACATCACCAACACAACATAGCTAGACTGCCCCCCCCCCCTCCCCCCCCCCTCCCCCCCCTCTCCCCCCCTCCCCCCCTCCCCTCCCCTCCCCCCCCTCCCCTCCCCCCCCTCCCCCCCTCCCCCCCCTTCCCCCCCTCCCCCCTCCTCCCCCTCCCCCCTCCTCCCCCTCCCCTCCCCTCCCCCCCTCCTCCCCCTCCCCTCCCTCCCCTCCCCTCCCCCCCTCCTCCCCCCTCCCCTCCCCCCCTCCTCCCCCCTCCCCCTCCCCTCCCTCTCCCCCCCTCTCCCCTCCCCCCACCTCCCCTCCCCCCTCTCCCCCTCTCCCTCCCCCCCTCCTCCCCCGTCTCCCCCGCTCCCCCCCCCCTCCCCCTCCCCCTCCCCTCCCTATAGTCCTGCCTCTTCCCCCCCTCCCTCCGCCCCCACACGGAGCCCCCCTTCCCTCAAACCACCCCGGCACACTACCGACCATCCCATCGACCCCCCTCTCCCTACCTCTAAGAAACGCCCAGCCACCCCTAGGACAGACTAAGAGAACTTCCCCCCACCACACACTTAGACACAACTACAACACCCCACCCAAAGAGCACATAGTACACAACCTAGAAAAAGAGCTAACATATAAAATACACTCTGTTTACACAAGGCGGTGAGGCAAAACAAAACATCAGGACAATGTTAAAACCTGCTTCAAACTGGTCTAGAATGTTATCTAGCACTAGATGATACTTTGTTGTGTGAAATGTTGTTGAGTTATGTTATAATAAGTTAAATTATGTTATATTATGCCAAAAATGTGAGATCCACTAGGGGAGTGTCTCTCCTAGACAAAAATGTGATGATACCCTGGATATACGATATATGACTGCTCATGTAACAGGTACTTAACAAAACTAACACCATAGACTCCCCCCCTCCCTTTTCCCTCCCTCCCACTCCCCCTCCCTTTTCCCTCCCTCCCACCCCCCTCCCTTTTCCCTCCCTCCCACCCACCCCCCTCCCTCCCCCTCCCTTCCCTTCCCCTCCCTCCCCCTCACCCCCCCCTCCCTCCCCCTCACCCTCCCCCTCACCCCCCCTCCCTTCCCCTCCGTGCTTACATCCTTCACCCCACCACCCCCCCCCTAGACAGCCATATAATGCTTCCCCCCCTCCTCTCTTCCCCCCCTCCCTCTCCCCCCTCTCCCCCCTCTCCCCCCCTACCCTCCCCCCCTCTCCCCCCTTCCCCCCCCTAAAGTCCTGCCTCTCCCCTCCCCTTCCCCCCCTCCCTCCGCCCCCACATGGAGACCCCCTTCCCTCACACCACCCCGGCACACTACCGGCCATCCCCTCGACCCCCCCCCCCCTCTCCCTACCTCTAAGAAGCGCCCAGCTATCCCTAGGACAGACTAAGAGAACTTCCCCCCACCACACACTTAGACACAACTACAACCCCCCACCCAAAGAGCACATAGTACACAACCTAGAAAAAGAGCTAACACATAAAATACACTCTGTTTACACAAGGCGGTGAAGCAAAACAAAACATCAGGACAATGTTAAAGTCTGCTTCAAACTGGACTAGAATGTTATCTAGCACTAGATGATGCAATGTTATGCGAAATGCTGTTGAGTTATGTTATGATAAATTAAATTATGTTATATTATGCCAAAAATGTGAGATCCGCAAGGGGAGTCTCTCTCCTAGACAAAAATGTGATGATATCCTGGATATATGATATATGACTGCTCATGTAACAGGTACTTAATAAAACTAACACCATAGACTCCCCCCCCCTCCCTTTTCCCTCCCTCCCACCCCCCCTCCCTTTTCCCTCCCTCCCACCCCCCCCCTCCCTTTTCCCTCCCCCCCTCCCTCCCCCTCATCCCCCCTCCTCCCCCTCCCTCCCCCTCACCCCCCCTCCCTCCCTCTCCCTTCCCCTCCCTCTCCCTTCCCCTCCCTCACCCCCCCTCCCTACCCCTCCCTTCTCTTCCGTGCTTACATCCCTCCCCCCACCAGCCCCCCCCCTGTGTCCCCTCCCCCCCTACCCCCATCTAGTTACCAGCAAATATAATAATTGGCGAGGTTCTAAAATGGAATAAAGGTGACGAATGGGAAAGGAGCCACACAACAGTAGCTCAGGGTCTGGCCCCCCTCTGTTGCGACCCAACCGTCGGATCCAGACACACCCCAGAAGGGCGTCCAAGCCCAAACGCCGGTCGACCAAAGACCAGGCGAAACCATTTCAGGACCAAAACTGGCCCTACCTCTATCTTTTCTCCACCTGCTGGTCCTGTCCCAGCAGATCTTTACCCCCCCTCCCCCTCCTCTCCACCCTTCTCCCCCTCCCCAAAGGCAAACCCAGCACACCCCCCCTAGAAGGAGGCCCAGCCCAATAGGCGACCTCAATCATACAGGGTCTTTAGAATATAAAAACAAGGTCTCCCCTAGTGGGAAAGGAGGGACCCCAAGACCCCGAACATCTAGAAGCCAACAATGGCCACTAAGGCCCCAATAAAAATCCGTTCCTTGAACGTTAAAGGACTACAGAATAACCGAAAAAGAAGGCTAGCTTTCATGGACATGAAAAAATCAGGGGGAGACATTATATTCTTGCAGGAGACCCACTTCACATCACAAGACCCCCCAAATTTATTCAAAAAATTCTTCCCAATGTGCTTTTTTGCATCATTTAGTAGCAAGAAAAGGGGTGTGGCTGTCCTGATCAGACAAGGCACCCCATTTAATCATGTCAAAACAACGGCGGACCCAGAGGGTAGATTTCTAATGGTATATGGCTCCCTTGCGGGCTCAGCAATCGTTCTAATCAATGTGTACGCCCCAAACGAGAACCAAACAGAATTCCTACAAACTGTTCTCGAGGGCGTTGACCCGGGATATCTGTCATCGATAATAGTGGGAGGAGACCTAAACATGGTCTTAAACCCCTCCGAGGACAGATCAACCACAGTGGGCCCCTCCCGTACAACCCACTCCCAGATCAAGGGGAAAAGGTTTAGGGACATCATGAGCGAATTCTCGTTAGTGGACATTTGGAGAACCCAACATCAAGGTCAGAGGGACTATACTTTTTACTCAGCGCCTCACCAGACTTACTCTCGAATAGACCACTTTCTGACCACCAAAAATGTGCTGGCGGCAGCCATAGAATCAGACATTGGCTCAATCACATGGTCAGACCATGCCCCGATCACCCTGACACTGTCAATCCCCTTTGAAAAAACAACAACATATGCATGGAGACTGAATGATTCACTACTTAATCACCCAGAGATTGAGAGAGAGATAAGATCCTCACTTAAGGACTATTTCTCCCTCAACGTGGGAACAGTCTCCTCTCCAGCAATCCTATGGGAAGCCCATAAGGCAACTATCAGAGGGAAATTTATTTCCATCGCATCCCACAGGAAAAAAGCCCGCCAAACGCTAATCAAAGAACTCACAGAGAATATAAAAGTAATAGAGCAAGCTCATAAAGCAAATCCATCAAAAAAAGTATACAAAACATTAATAGAAGCTAGAACAAAACTTAGACAAACCCAGCTGGAAGACGTTGAAAAGGCCCTCAAATGGACCAATCAACAATATTATGACAAAGGGAACAAAGCTGACAGACTATTAGCCAGTAAATTAAGAGGGATACAAAAAAGATCCCAGATAACGGCGATCAAGAGTAGGTCTGGAGAAATTCAATATAGTGAAAGCAAAATAGCAGCAGAATTTACTAAATACAGCTAAACCCCGTTATAACGCGGGTCTCGGGGTCCACCCCGAGACCACCGCGTTACTAACGGGGTCGCGAGAAAAAAAAATGGCCGCCGCGCTTTAGCGCATATTCATCCCGCGGGACAGGAGATGGGAGCGGGCATGTCCCTCCGCTCCCCGCTTCCCCCTGTCACCGCGGGACAGGCCGCGGGGCAGGAGATGGGAGCAGGGATGTCCCTCCTGTCCCCGCTTCCCCCTGTCACCTCGGGACAGGCCGCGGGGCAGGAGATGGGAGCGGGGATGTCCCTCCTGTCCCCGCTTCCCCCTGTCACCGCGGGACAGGCCGCGGGGCAGGAGATGGGAGCGGGGATGTCCCTCCTGTCCCCGCTTCCCCCTGTCACCGCGGGACAGGCCGCGGGGCAGGAGATGGGAGCGGGGATGTCCCTCCTGTCCCCGCTTCCCCCTGTCACCTCGGGACAGGCCGCGGGGCAGGAGATGGGAGTGGGCATGTCCCTCCTGTCCCCGCTTCACCCTGTCACCGCGGGACAGGCCGCGGGGCAGGAGATGGGAGTGGGGATGTCTCTCCTGTCCCCGCTTCACCCTGTCACCGCGGGACAGGCCGCGGGGCAGGAGATTGGAGCGGGGATGTCCCTCAGGTCGCCGCTTACCTCAGAACCATGCTGCCTGCATGGAGGTTGTAGCGGGGGGTTTCTTCTCCCCACCGCTGTCCCCGGTGCTCCCGCTGCCTGCGCGGGAGGAGGGGGGGGAGCGGGTGGTGGTGCTGGTCGCGGCCCGTCTGTGTAGAGTGAGAGAGTGTGTGTGTATGTATATATGGGAGAGAAAGTGTGTGTGTGTATATGGGTGTGTGAGTGTGGGTAAGTGTCTGTGAGTGTGTGTAAGTGTCTGAGTGTGTGTGTAAGTGTGTGTAAGTGTGTGTGAGTGTGTGTGAGTGTCTGTGAGTGTGTAAGTGTGTGTGAGTGTCTGTGAGTGTGTAAGTGTGTGTGAGTGTGTGTGAGTGTGTGTGAGTGTCTGTGAGTGTCTAAGTGTGTGTACGTGTGTGTAAGTGTGTGTAAGTGTGTGTGAGTGTCTGTGAGTGTGTAAGTGTGTGTGAGTGTGTGTGAGTGTGTGTGTGTGTGTGTGAGTGTGTGTGAGTGTCTGTAAGTGTGCGTGAGTGTGCGTAAGTGTGTGTGAGTGTGCGTGAGTGTGGTCAGTGTGTGTGCAGTGTGTCAGTGTGAGCAATGAGCAGTGTGTGTGCAGTGTGCAGTGTGTGTGCAGTGTGGCAGTGAGCAATGAGCAGTGTGTGTGCAGTGAGTGTGTGCAGTGTGTCAGTGTGAGCAATGAGCAGTGTGTGTGCAGTGTGCAGTGTGTGGGCAGTGTGGCAGTGTGAGCAATGAGCAGTGTGTGTGCAGTGTGCGTGAGTGTGGTCAGTGTGTGTGCAGTGTGTCAGTGTGAGCAATGAGCAGTGTGTGTGCAGTGTGCAGTGTGTGTGCAGTGTGGCAGTGAGCAATGAGCAGTGTGTGTGCAGTGAGTGTGTGCAGTGTGTCAGTGTGAGCAATGAGCAGTGTGTGTGCAGTGTGCAGTGTGTGTGCAGTGTGGCAGTGTGAGCAATGAGCAGTGTGTGTGCAGTGTGCGTGAGTGTGGTCAGTGTGTGTGCAGTGTGTCAGTGTGAGCAATGAGCAGTGTGTGTGCAGTGTGCAGTGTGTGTGCAGTGTGGCAGTGAGCAATGAGCAGTGTGTGTGCAGTGAGTGTGTGCAGTGTGTCAGTGTGAGCAATGAGCAGTGTGTGTGCAGTGTGCAGTGTGTGTGCAGTGTGGCAGTGTGAGCAATGAGCAGTGTGTGTGCAGTGAGTGTGTGCAGTGTGCAAAAAAAAAATGTAAAAAAAAAATTTTTTAAATTTTTTTTTTTTTTTTTTTTTTAAAAAACGGGAGCCACGGGAAAACCGCGTTATAACCGAATCGCGGTATAACGAGGCGCGTTATAACGGGGTTTAGCTGTACTACACAGAACTATACAACCTAAGAACTAAAAACGGCCGACCCGAACCGATAGCGTCAGAAACTATAACTCAATATTTAAATAAATGTCAACTCCCCTCACTGACGGAGGAGGAAAACACAGTCCTCAATGCTGAGATTTCAAAAGAGGAACTGGAAGAGGCGGTCAAATCACTAAAGCTCACTAAGTCTCCTGGCCCTGACGGTTTCACAAATGTCTACTACAAAAGATTCTTGCCAACCCTATCCACGCATCTGCTAAAAACATTCAACCATTTCATGGAAGGGAACCAAATCCCTCCAACAATGTCTCTAGCCAATTTGGCAATAATACACAAGGAAGGCAGAGACCCGATGCAATGTGGAAGCTACCGTCCAATCTCCCTCCTCAACAGTGATCTCAAGCTATATAGCAAAATTTTAGCAAACAGATTAAACCCAATATTACCGAGGTTAATCAACATTGATCAGGTAGGATTTGTTGCGGGGAGACAAGCCTCTGACAACACCCGAAAAATAATCGATATTATCGATCATGTCCACCTCACAGGCACCAAAGCACTACTGTTAAGCTTAGACGCAGAGAAGGCGTTCGATAGAATATACTGGCAATTTCTGGACCAGACTATGTGTAAATTTGGCTTTAAAGACACATACCTAGAGGGGGTCCGTAGACTATACCAAAATCCATCAGCAACGATAAAACTACCAGGGGGGACTAACCAAAGATTCGAGATAACTAATGGGACTCGACAGGGGTGCCCCCTATCTCCTCTCCTCTTTGCGCTAACGATAGAACCACTGGCTTCAGCAATACGACTCAATAAAGACATCCAGGGAATAGATATTGGAAATAGGCAGCATAAAATTTCTCTATTCGCAGATGATGTCATCTTAACCCTCTCCAAACCCCAAACCTCATTACCCAACCTTCAAAAAGAACTCCGAGACTTTGGAAAAATCTCAGGATATAAGATAAATAATGACAAATCAGAAGCCCTGAACTTAAGTCTGCCAGAGCCAGAGGTGAAACTCCTCAAACTAAACTTTAATTACTCCTGTATCAAATACTTGGGAGTTAAGATATCGAGGACCTACCAATCACTATATAAACATAACTATCCGACCTTGTTCCATAAAATCAAACAAGATTTGGAAAAATGGGGAGGATATCAAATATCATGGATCGGGAGAATGATCTCGGTCAAAATGAATATACTCCCTAGATTATTATATTACTTCCAGACTCTCCCGGTCCACATTCCTGGCTCAGAATTGAAAAATATTCAAAAATCAATCTTCCATTTTATTTGGCAAGGTAAAAAAGCTAGAGTCCCCAGGTCAGTTCTCTTGGCTTCAAGGGGGAGAGGAGGATTGGGAGTTCCAGACATTACAAAATACTATCTGGCCGCACAATTGAGACAGGTGGTAGTCTGGAACGCAAGCCCAAATCAATATTGCTGGCTGGATATAGAAACGCAATATGCCGGAACCCCTTCACTGCCGGCTTGCCTTTGGTCCCTGAGCAGGGAGGACATGCAAAATAACAAATTCAAATTAGGCCCAATGAGACACACCTGGGAGACCTGGACGAAAAGCAAACTCAAGTACAAGCTCACATCGCCACAATCCCAACTCATACCAATCCACAGAAATCCAAAATTTCCACCTGGCTGTGAGCCCAGACAATTTGACCAATTTCAAACCAAAAACATTAAAACGATTGCCGACCTCCTGAGCCTCGGGAAGTTCCTAAGCTACCAAAATCTACAAACCAAGTATGACATATTAGGACTGAACGTGTTCAAGTACCTACAAATTCGGCACTTTCTCCAAACATTATCCCCAACATTGGAATTTCCCCCTCTCACAGGTTTCGAGAGACTTTGCAGCGAAACAGTTCACCAGAAAGGTCTAATAACACAAATCTGCACAGAGCTAGGAGGGACTACAGAAGTCCCCACGCATGACTATATGCTGCATTGGGCAGCAGAATTGGATATAGTTATAGACCGAGAGGACTGGGAAAGTATTTGGGAAAATGCCTCAGGAACTTCCATATGTACCACAATCAAAGAAAACATTTACAAAATACTGTTCCGCTGGTATCTCACTCCAGTCAGAATAAATCAAATCTACCCACTGGCATCCGATCTATGTTGGAGAGGCTGCGGTCAAAAGGGGGACATGGCCCACATTTGGTGGACATGTCCGGAAATTCAGAAATACTGGGAAACAACACAAAAATTAATAGAGGAGGTCACAGACCTCAAAATACCTGTCGAACCGCTGACCTACCTGTTGGCCAGGCCCCTAGACTATCTGGACCGACCAACAGGAAAATTAGTCTCCTTCATCCTCACGGCGGCTAGGTGTGCGGTGGCAGCCGCCTGGAAGAAAGTGTCTCCCCCCTCGAAACAAACAATAATAAGAAGGGTGCAAGAAGTAATGGACATGGAGAAATTGTCTGCTTTCCTTAAGAGGTCTTCCACCTCATTTACAGCAATTTGGGACCCATGGTACACCTATTTGGCGCATATAAGACGAAACGCCCCCTAACAAACTAGAAGCTCAATTCACATTAAAGCCCAAACCAGAATCACCAAGGTTCTGGGGATCATGACCACCCCCCGCTATACCCTTTGTACCCTCTCCTCCCTCCCCCCCCCCACACCCTGCCCCCCCCTTTTCTACTCCCTCTCTGTTTCCATACTCGCGCCTCCCTGATGGACTTCGTGAGATCAGGGAGGCGTTGAGCCTTTTCTTTTCTCTTTTCTCTCAAGAAAAAGAAAAAAATGTACATTAGGCTGACATATTGTTTATACCGTACATACCATGTAATTGTTTAACTGCCTAATAAAAAATTTTGGAAAAAAAGGTGGAAAGAGAGGGTGCTAGTCGGGTATTGAGGGGAAGGGCATTCCAGAGGTGCGGGGCAGAAAGTGAGAAAGGTTTAAGGCGGGAGAGAGCTTTAGATACAAAAGGGGTAGAAAAAAACATCCTTGAGAAAAACGCAAGAGTCGGGATGGTGCATAGCGAGAAATTAGGGCTGAGATGTAAGGAGGGGCAGAAGAATGTAAAGAATTGAGTGTGAGATACGGGATTTGATCGGAAGCCAGGAGAGGGATTTCAGGAGGGGAGATGCGGAGACAGATTTAGGAAAGAGTAGAGTGGTTCTGGCAGCAGTGTTTAGGATAGATTGTAGGGGAGACAGGTGAGAGGCAGGAAGGCCAGACAGCAGGAGGTTGCAGTAATCGAGACGTGAGAGAATGAGTGCTTGAGTCAGAGTTTTAGCAGTCGAGTAACAGAGGAAAGGGCGTATCTTTGTGATTTTGCGGAGGAAAAAGCGACAAGTTTTAGAAACGTTTTGAATATGAGAGGAAAATGAGAGAGAGGAATCAAGTGTAACCCCTAGGCAATGTGCTTGGGCTACTGGGTGAATGATAATATTTCCAATAGTAATGTGGAAGGAGGTAGTAGGTCCAGGTTTGGGAGGAAGTATAAGGAGCTCTGTTTTTGCCATGTTAAGTTTCAGTCGGCGTTTGGCCATCCAGGATGATATTCCAGAGAGGCATTCAGAAACTTTGGTCTGTATAGCAGATGTAAGGTCAGGGGTTGAAAGGTAAATTTGTGTGTCGTCAGCATAGAGGTGATATTTAAACCCAAAAGATGTGATTAGGTCACCTAGAGAGAGTGTGTAAAGAGAAAAGAGAAGGGGTCCCAGGACAGAGCCCTGGGGTACCCCCACAGATAGATCAATAGAGGAGGAGGAGGTGTTAGAAAAAGAGACACTGAAAGTATGATGGGAGAGGTAAGAGGAGATCCAGGATAGAGCTTTATTCCGAATACCAAGAGTATGGAGAATGTGAAGGAGAAGAGGGTGGTCCATGGTGTCGAATGCTGCAGAGAGGTCGAGTAATATGAGCAGTGTGTAATGACCTGTCTTTGGCAGCATGGTGGTCATCAGTTATTTTAGTGAGGGCTGTTTCAGTAGAGTGAGCAGTGCGGAAGCCAGATTGTAGAGGGTCTAGAAGAGAATAGGTGTTGAGAAAGTGTAGCAATCGAGAGAATACAAGACGTTCAAGGAGTTTGGAGGCAAAAGGCAGGAGGGAGACAGGTCGATCGTTAGAAGGACAGGTAGGGTCAAGCTTGCTGTTTTTGAGTAGTGGTATAACGGTTGCATGCTTGAAGGAGGATGGAAAGGTACCAGAGTAGAGGGAAAAGTTAAAGATCTGTGTGAGCATAGGGATTATAGAAGGAGCAAGAGGTTTTAGGAGATGGGAGGGAATGGGATCAAGAGGGCAAGTGGTAGAGGTAGAAGAGGAGCTCAGCAGTGACACATCCTTCTCCTTATCTCCAATAATTTCCCTGCCCATCTCACACTGAAAGGGTCCTATATTCTCTTTTCTAACATTTTTGTTATTAAGGTACTTCAACAATATTTTAGGATTGATCTTACTTTCTACTGCAGTACTTTAATCGCTTTCAATTTTTGCTAATTTAATTTTCCTTTTGCAACTTTTGTTACATGCTTTATAATTCTTATATATTGAATGCCTCAATCCCTTTTGACTTTCTCTTTCTTTCCATTTCTTCCCTTCCTGTTTATTTAGCCACATTGGGTTAGACTTGTTTCTTTTATATTTATTACCCAAGGGTATATACTGTTAAGTGTTCTTGTCTAACAATGTTTTGAAGACTGTACATTTTTATTTCGTATCTTCAAGATCTTCATCCCAATGTATTCCATATACACGCTTCCTTAGTTTACTAAAATCTGCCTTTCTAAAATTAAGAGTCTTTGTTGATTTCATGTAATGGACCTACTGTATGCACCAAGCACCGATAAGCCATTTATCGAGGCCTTTTCACCATAAAAGCCTACTGCTATTCAGTAAGCCCTGATAAGTCAGCGATACAAGCCCTTTTTGGCAAAAAAAAATTCAGAGAAAAACAAATCGCCAAACGAGCAGCGAGAAGCCACTTATCGGCAGGTTTTCAAACTCGTGCAATTCTAGTAGCCCCGATTAGCTTATTGAGGCTAATCGCGACTCTAGAATAGAGATTTCCTCTCAAAATCCTCCCGCCAGGTAAAGTTGGCAGGAAGGTGGTGAGAAGCTGCCGATAAGCGGAGAGAGGGGAGTTAGCATAAATAATGCATTTTTTATACATATGATTTAAGCCTGGAGTCTTTGGAGATGACACATATTGCTTTGTAGTTGTGAGCCCATGGTCTTGAAAAGTAGGAGTTAAAGTAAATGTAAGTTTTGACCATATTGTTTCACCGCTTACGTTATGAAGGGGTTAAAATATCACTTGCTGATGTTAGGGTTATTGTAAGGTCCGCCCGCTCGCAGCCCTTACCCGCCATGGCTCTCCTCTCCAGCAGGGACTCACGCACACCCGTTCCTCTCGTCAGAGGCACGCGCTTGACTCAGGGCGCACCGCCACTGCTCCTGGACCGGCAGGGGCGCGCACATGCATGCGCCGCCGCAATGGACCTCCGCGAGTACCAGAAAGTGAGCTGGCCTGCGCAGGCGCCACTGCGTATCTCCATCGAGGTCGCGCATCGCGACCCCAGCAATTACACTGATTCCTGCACACCTGCCCTGCATCCTGAATCCTCCTACCGGCGCTCGACTTACCTCTGGCCTCACTCCTGGGTAAGGTCTCCCATTGGCTCCCTCTAGTATATAACTTCAGTCAGCCCTGGGCTGATTACTGAGCATATTCTGTGTTTGCCGTGCTTGCTACAAGCTGCCTTGCTTTGTCCTCTTGTTCTTGTATCCTGACCTCCAGCCTTGTACCAGACTCTGACTTCTGGCATCCTTGGACCTCGGCTTCGGAATTTGACTACTCTGCCCTCTCCTATCCTCGACTTCGGCTCTGGAATTCGACTACCCTCCTCTCTCCAATCCTACTACGGCAAGTACCTCTACAATCCTACACTCTCCTGCCCTGACCCGGCTAACCCATGACTATGAGCTGCGCGACCCGGACCCGGCTTCGCGGCCTACATCACTGTTTTCACATCCCAACCTCAGCCCCGCGGTCTGGCCTTGGTTTGTGGTGAGCACCCGTGACAGTTATATAGGGGGTACATTACGTTTTCCGTTCAGCAGAGTCCCTGGATTGTCCTGTCGGGACATCTTAAAGGTGCAGTTCAAACAATATTCTATGTGTATATTGAATAATAAATCATTTATGTGCTATTACAAAATACTTGTACATTAAAAAAAGCCATACAAATAATTTTGAAGATACATTTTGAATGTTTATAATGTAGAAAGCATTAGCAAAGTGACAGCCCCTTCTCCTTCTTATTGGCTCAGGCTCTTGATCTCCAGCCTCCCTCTAGCAGTGCATCAATTGTATCTAGTAACTGGCCAGTCACATTATATTGATGGACTACATTTCCAACAATGCTGTGCAAGAAATTAATTAAATAACCCGAACAAGTGATCGATTACAGGAGAACAGATTGATCTGCAGCGTAGCTAATCACTCGTCAGTGTGCAGATTGTATGCACATATTTAATGAAAGCAAAGATATTTCATTTTGCTAAAACGTCAGTTTGAACTGCAGCTTTAACATATGAAGCTAATTATTGTGACAGTGGTGACATATGGTCTCACTGGTTACATATGTGTAAACTTTTTACAATCATGGATAAACTATCTGTCATCGATCAACAATTGCTGTATTCCTGTTATCAATACCATTACTGTCTTGCCCATTCAATCTATCCTTCACTATTTTTCTAACACTTTTAACATGTAAAGATTTTTTTTGATGGGTGGGGGATGAATTTAAAGGTCAGAATGTTTCAAAGATAGACTAACAATTATCAGTAACCGCTAATTGCCACTCAAATGTTTGACTGTCGGGTACGCGACAAATCATGGCATTAGAAACATCTGTTTTAATTTGTCTAACCAAGGTTTACGAATAGGTACATAACATCTTCAATAAATATCAGGTTCTAACGATTAGGGCATTCTACAGAACAGATATTCATTGGTTTTAAACACACATGGAGGGTATTGTTTATAATTGTTTTTATGAACAGCTTTAATTATTTCAAGTCAGGTGGCTTCATTACATACCTACTTAAACCAATCAAATCTTACACTTGATTCATGGTATAGATGGCGGATGCAGAGATGGAGAGAGAGTTTAAACAATTATGCTGAGAAGGAGAACACTGGCTTTGGAGGAAAGACAGAGGAGAGATGAGATAAGAGAAGAGGTGAGAGGAGAGGGAGAGGAGAGGGAGAGGGAGAGGAGAGGAGAGACGAGAGGGAGAGGGAGAGGAGAGGGGAGAGAGGAGAGGGATAGGGGAGAGGGAAGGGGAGAGGGAAGGGGAGAGGGAAAGGGAGAGAGGAGGGGGGAGAGGAGAGGGACAGGAGAGGGGAAGGAGAGAAAGAGGACAGGAGAAGAGAGGGAGGGGAGGAGAGGACAGAGGAGAGAGGAGAGGAGAGAGGTGGTGCCCCGCAAATGCACACATTTGGAGGGGCTTACTGACAATAAAATAATTAGCCGTTATCGCTTGAGTTCTGCAGCAATTTTACATCTTTATGCATCGTTAAGAGAAGATTTCGATTCCATAACAGGCAGAGGTTGTGCAGTCCCTGGCCTTTTTAAAATGCTGAGCTCATTACATTTTCTTGCTTCTGCGTCTTTTCAGACAAATGTGGGCATAGTAGGCGGGTCTCGCAGTCGGCATTCTCGTGGGCCCTTAGCCAGTTTCTATGTGCCCTGACTAGACGCGCAAGGAATTATATACATTTTTCTAGAGAGCAGAGTAGATTGAACTCCGGAATGGCTTTTATAACATAGCCGGGCTACCCTGTGTGATGAGTGCAATAGATTGCACACATGTTGCGCAGACCCCGCCTAGTGAAAATGAGCATGTGTACCGTAACAGGAAACACTTTCACTCAAACAATGTGCAGGTCGTACGCTATGTCAACATGAAAATTCTGAATGTGGTAGCCAGATTCTCGGGTTCCAGCTACGATTCCTTTATTCTGCGAAATTCATCAGTCTTCAATGCATTTGAAACGGGTTATTTTGGACATGGTTGGCTAGTGGGTGAGTATATATAATATAAGTAAGCGGAAATATAACGTTTGTTTGATGTATATGGCTTTTATACATAATAGTAATATTATTTGGGAATATATACAGTTTGCTATACTCTGATCTATAGTAAGAAATTGGTTAAGCTACATGTTCTCATGTTTAAAATTGTATTTCTCATAATAATTTACATGTAAATAGAGTTTATCACATATATAGAGACACACACACAAACACCTTGTTTACACAATGCAGCTGTTATGTCAGACAGAATATTCTGCATAGTTGGAGCCAACATAGATAACATGAAAGTATGCCAATTATGAATGTCTATACTATGGACATGTATGTTGCCACACTTACATTCAGAAATAATGTCTCAAACACCTATATCTGCATGTTGGATGACTCTCTCATATATTTATAAACACCTCACATCTGATACTACATTGTTCTTGTGAAGCTATTGAATGTTAGATGCCAATAACAATACATATTTGTGTACATAACTACATTGTTAAATGTGTTCAAATATTTTCGCTCGCTGTATTATTGGTGATTCAGAATATGGGATCTGAATGTGGCTCCTAACTCCACTGGGTAACCATCAAACCCCTGCAGAGGAGCGATTTAATGTGGCACACATATCCATATTGAGCAGATGTTTGGACTGTTGAAAAGTAGGTTCAGATGTCTGGATAGATCTTGTGGTGCCCTACAGTACAAGCCTCAAAAGGTTTGTGACATAGTGATGTGTTGCTGCATTCTGCACAATATTCTAGGCAACATACGGGAGGGTCTCAGGGAGGGTCTCGAGGAGGACCCTCCTGTCCGTGCTGCAGGGGATAATGAGCAGACAGCCAGTGGGGTGGAGACACGGCAGTATTTCATCATAACCTATTTCTCAGGTAAGCTGCAATTAATGTTTTCATATAAATGTATACTGCCCTTCATGTTGCTTTAACTTCAATGTAATAATCTTTTCTCATCATAGGATAGTGCAGTCTGTACACATCTATGGTATACAACCTCTGCTGTGTGTATGTGCCTATCTGCCTATGGTTTGTCAAGCTCAAACACCTTTGCCAATAAATATGAATCGTGTGTGCATGAGGGGTCAATGTTTTGCATGTACAAAAGGGACATTCATTTAGTTTTGTTGTGTATGTATGTGATATAGATGATAGCTGCATAATATTTCACACTTCATATGTGAAGTCAGGTACATACAACTATTGTACAGTATATGTATTTTAATAACCTTTATTTATTCTCACTCTTTCCATTTACACATATTTTTTAATATGTACGTCGATTTAGTATACATTATAAAGAAATGTAAATTAATAATATTTTTGTAACTTCACTATAATAAATGCAGGTCTTCTTGTTGACCGCAAAGGACATGCAACTTGCACTTTCTGATACGCTGATGAACACGGGCACAGACAGTTACAGTTATTGTGCGAACACTATAAGTATCAAAACTTGTGGACTTTTACTACAGTGGCGTTGCTACAGTTTGGTATTCTCAGAGGTCTATACTCTTCGAGGGGGGCACTGCCTTGCATTTATATGTCTGACATTGGCGAACGCGCAGGTGTGTGCAGTTGGCCCCGCTAACTCATGCACATGTGGGAAGGGAAATTTCATATCCCACATGCGCAACAGCACATGCCAGAATTTAGGCCCGGGTTTCTTGCATTTCACAATATGCCACTGCTTGTACAGTTTATTTATATGCTTCTTCTAAATGAATATAAAACATATTTAATTTTTGTACAGAAATCGTGCCAGAATTTTTAGATCATGTTAAGCAACATCTTGGATGTGACAGAGAGGTGGCAAACAGTGAGTATCAAATGGTCACTGAAAATTAGTATTTACATTTACATTATATATTGATATTCATTTGTAATAACTCATAATTAAATTAAAACATTGCTAAAATTCTTCTTTTTTATAATGATACATAATAAGCTACTGTGAGGATTCGCCATCATGGCGGCCTCAGACCGTCTCCTCACCTCTAAAAACCTTCCGTGACAGACACTCAGGATGCGCCGTCTCGTGGACCCAGTAGGCACGCACGTGGGGATCTTGCGCGGCCTGATTCCCCGTCCGCGGATTCGGTCCCCGCCCCCTGCTCTGTCGCAAGACGGGTGCGTTTGTCCAGCCTCCCTGCTGATGCGTGGTTCAAGCCCCGCCCCCACTCTGATGATGGACAGGACCGGCGTGGGAGTGACGCACGCGTTGGGCTCTGCCTCCTGACCGTGACACGCGTGGGTCGGTGCGTGATTGTTCCTGCCACCTCTTGCTCAATGGACATTCAGAACTGGCGTGGGAGTGACGCGCGCTCCAGGCTCTGCCCCCTGACCTCTGGGACACGCACAGGGTGCCCCCATCTCTGATTAGGCGGCATCATAGGGCACACCTGTGTGCACCAGCAGTCTATCGGTGCTCACTTCCTGGTTCCACCCTAACTGGCCAATGGAGGCTCCGCCTTTATATACCTTCAGTCTGCTTTCATTCTTTGCTAAGCATAGTCTAGTGTGACGCCGTGCCTTGCTGCATTCCAGTTCCTGTGACCTTGCCTTGCCTTGCTGATTAACCTCTTGTTGCCTGACCCTGCTTGTCTCTTTGATTCCGCACCCCTCCTCTCCTGATCTGGCTATGAACGACCACTCTCCTGTCTCCAGTCCTGACCTTGGCTAAGTACTCCAACGATCCAATATTCTCCTATCCTGAACCTGGCTACATACCCCGACAATCCGCTACTCTCCAATCCCGAACTTGGCTATGCACTCTGACGATCCGCAACTCTCCACTCCAGACCTGGCAAGTAATTATACCAATCTACTATCTATAACCCTGACCTGTCTTGAACGTGTTCTCTACATCCTAGGCGCACCCGCGTGGCTGTGAGTCGGCGTTAACCAATTCTCTACCTCAGCACCGCAGAGGCGCTTAGTTTGTGGTGAGCTATGCGTTACAGTATGCTCAGCCACACAAACATCGACCCCGCTGAGGTAGGAAGAGTCCTGCACACACGCAAGCTACCTAACTACCTTAGAGGAAAAAATTGTGGGTAGCGAGCAAACCATGCACTCCCTTCAGGAGGATTTTCGAACTTTTCTCGTGCTTTAGAAGAACCGCATTCCCCTCTTGTGCCTGCTGTTCCTGATATTCCCACTACTCCAGCTTTGCCTTTCTCTCAGGAACCTCGCTTATCTACCCCCAACCGTTATGGGGACGACCCTCATGAATGTCGTTTTTTTTTTAATCAATGCTTTATACAATTTGAAATGAATCCTTCACGCTTTACTGCACCCCGCGCCAAGGTGGCATTCATTTTTTCTCTCCTTGTAGAAGACGCTCTTGTCTGGGCATCTCCAAGCTGGGAGTGAAGATCCAACCTCACACAGGATATCGGAACCTTTGCCCGGGAGTTCCGGAAAGTGTTTAATACATCCGGTTATAAGGTATGTGCCTCCACTGGACTTTTTCATGTTTCTTAACGCAATCGTTCAGTCGCCAAATACGCTCTTGAGTTTACAACTATAGCTGTAGATACTGACTGGAACGACGTAGCTTTGGCCGCAGCCTTATGGCAAGGCTTATCGGAAGCCTTGAAGGATGAGTTGGCAGCCTTCGATCGCCCCACTGATCTGGAAGAGCTCATTGCCGTCTGTATCAAGGTGGATCGCCGCCTCCTGGGGAGACGATCAAAGAAGGTTCAACATCGTACCATCCCAGATCAGTCCCGGTTAGGTGAGCCCAGCTGAGGTTTCTTCCCTGGATACGTCTGAACCTATGCAATTAGGGGGTACTAGCCTTTCCAAATCAGAGAAATTATGATGCAAAAATGCTGGCCTATGTCTTTACTGCGGTGTTTCTGGACATTTTGCAAATTTTTGTCCCCAAAAGTTGGGAAACACAAAGTTCCCATGAGACCCGGGGTAGTCTCATTTGGAACGCTTTTTCTCTCCCCTATTCCTATAGACAACCCGTCTCGCATTCTTGTTCCCATTACTCTCTATGGGGAGGGCTTGCAAGTATCTACGCTTGCTTTCCTTGATTCAGGTGCTGGAGGAAACTTCATAGAACAAGATTTTGCAGAACGCCATCTGATTCCGACCATGGCACAAAAAGAAGCCCATTGCTCTTGAAGCCATTGATGGAAGACCTCTGCAGCCGGTGTTCATCTCCTTGGAGACAGGGGTGCTTCAACTTATGGTACAAAACACACACCTGGAAAAGATCCAATTCAATGTTATTCCCACTCCTTCCATCAGCGTGATCCTCGGGTTACTCTGGCTACAGATACACAACTCTTGAGTAGATTGGCTCAACAAGGAACCCATCCAATGGAGCACCTTTTGCCATAAAAACTGCATTCTGGAAGCAAGTAGCATCGGGGGTACCACCGTATCCAAGGAGAAGGAGAGGGTACAATTGCCAGAAGAGTATGCTGAGTTTTGGGGCGTCAGATCGGAGGTTCTTCCCCCTTACCACCCGTTAAATTGTCCCATCGATCTTCTTCCAGACACCACACCTTCCAGTGGACTTCCTATCCATTGTCTATGCCTGAGACCAAGGCAATAAAGGAGTATATTGCAGAGAACGTACAGAAGGGGTTTATATGTAAATCTACCTCTCCTGCAGGTGCAGGGTTTTTCTTTGTGAAAAAGAAGGACGGGACCTTATGTCCTTGCATAGACTATCAGTCCCTTAACAAAATCACCGTCAAAAACCGCTATCCCTTGCCCCTCATTTCTAAACTGTTTGATCGATTACAAGGAGCTAGTATTTTTTCTAAGTTGGATTTACGAGGTGCCTATAATCTTGTCAGGATCCGTCAGGGTGATGAATGGAAGACGACTTTTAACACCAGAGATGGACATTATGAGTACTTGGTCCTGCCGTTTGGTCTGTGCAACGCCCAAGCCGTGTTTCAGGATTTCGTAAATGAAGTTTTCAGAGACCTCCTTAACACTTTTGTAATCGTTTATCTTGATGACATTCTAATTTTCTCTAAATCCAGACAGGAACACATCTCTCATGTGAAACAGGTGCTCCTTCGTTTACGCCAGAACAAACTTTTTGCTAAACTGGAGAAATGTCATTTTCATCAAACATCCACCATTTTTCTAGGCTACATCATTTCTGATACTGGCCTCACCATGGATCCGACCAAAGTCAAAGCTGTCCGTGATTGGCCACAATTTACCACCCTTAAAGCAGTACAAAGCTTCCTTGGATTCTCAAACTATTACCATAGGTTTATCCAAAATTTCTCTTCTCTAGTGGCTCCACTTTCGGAATTAACCAAGAAGGGAGCAGACCCTGCTTCATGGTCCGCCGCTGCCCTCCAGTCTTTCGCCTATCTCAAAAAGGCCTTTGTGTCCACCCCCATTCTCATTCATCCTGATCCCAAACTCCCTTTTACCCTTGAGGTCGACGCCTCTGTCTTAAAGGAAGAATTCCCTGTCCAGGTTGCATCCTTTAGCATTTAAAAAAAAAAAAATTCTCCGGCCCAATGCAACTACGATGTCGGGAACCGGGACTCTTGGCCATGAAGCTTGCTCTCGAAGAATGGAGACATCTGCTTGAGGGTACTGAAGATCCGATAACCATCCTCCCGGATCATAAGAACTTGCTTTACTTTGAAGGCGTACGCTGCCTGGTAGCCCGTCAAGCCAGGTGGTCACTGTTTTTCTCTAGATTCAATTTCATAATTTCCTACCTTCCCGGATCCAAGAATATCAAAGTTGATGATCTATCTCGACAATTTTCCCTGGACAACAAGACTGAGGATCAGAAAAAACCCATTTTACCGCCCAAAAGTATTCTCTCAGCCACATCATTTGGAGCGCTCAAAGACATTGTCCACCAACAAAGCCACATCCCTCCTGGCATTTCGCCTCCGCAGGACCGTCTCTTCACTTCATCCCTACACCGTAAGAAGGTTCTCGAATGGAGTCATTCGTCCAAATTGGCAGGCCATCCCGGCACCAAGAGGTCCCTGGACCTCATCTCTCACACCTTTTGGTGGCAAGGAATGCAAAAGGACATAAAAAATGTTGTAGCTGTGTGCCCTACATGTACCAGGACTAAAACACCCAGGATACCTCCTGCAGGTCTCCTTCAACCTTTACCTGTTCCCTTGAACAGCATCTGTGCTGCTTCACGTCTGATTCCCAAGATGACTGGGCCGAACTTTTACCCTAGGTAGAGTTCGCCCACAATAACGCACAAAGCATTTCTACCCTGGAGTCCCCGTTCTTCGTAAATTACGGATTCAACCCTTCCACTCTTCCTATTGTTTTACCTTCCTCAGGGGTCTAAGCGGCTGATCACAGGATAAAAACACAAACACACACACACTCTCTCTATCTCACACACACTCTCTCTGTCTCACACTCTGTATCTGGATATCTTATTTACCCTATATATCTTAACTGCCCTATACCTACACCGAAATTACCTATACTGCCTTCTTCCAGATCTGACTCTCAAGCTTCACATGGGAGACATCAGAATCCCCCCTAAACCAGAAGACAGGTAGGGAACACCTCCCATCCAATATATAACATTACGGGAATGAGGGTACCTGGATATTGAGGGATTGCAGCTCAAGTAAGATCCCAAGCAGGATTGCTGCTTTAGCAATTTTGAAGCTGGGGCATCCAGACACTAGTTAAAGAGTTCAGGAAACTAGTCATTCACATCTGGATCTTTTTTTTAGATTAGTGAGGTTGTCTGACACACACACACACACACACACAC
The DNA here is from genome assembly GCF_040206685.1 of Ascaphus truei. NCBI lineage: Eukaryota > Metazoa > Chordata > Amphibia > Anura > Ascaphidae > Ascaphus > Ascaphus truei. The sequence continues at coordinate 260,848,776 of NC_134487.1, read as the reverse complement.
ACACACACACACACACACACACACACACACACACACACACACACACACACACACACACCTGGACAGCAGGGGGGCTCAGTATGCAAAGAGGCAGAGGTGCCAGGTTGGCAATGCCCCTTTGCAGAATGAGAAAAGGTGCCCATCCAGCTTCACGAAACCATCAAATCGGTGATTGGCTGGCAGGAGAATTCCCACGCACTGATAGGCTGTAGAGGTTTGTGAATGGGACACTGAAACCCATAAGGAGCCTTGCAGCCAATCAGGAGCGGGAATTCCAAGCGCCAAACCAACAGCGGCAAGTTAAAAGATGCTCTTTGCTGAATAGACGCGAGCAGGCTTCAGAGATCTTGAGTGAGAACATTTTCTAAGCCCCGCTTTTTGAGAACGTAGCGGTCGTGGCTGGCATTGCCTGCCGAAATCAGTTCCAGGATTTTGTGAGTACCTCCAGGTCATTGGAAAAGGCTCCTACAGAGGTAATTTTTGTGAATTTCATTTAAAGGACAAGTTTATACGTTAGCCTTGTTCCCAGTAAGTGTGTTAACCTTGTAAATTGTGTTACATTGTGTGTATATGTCTTTTCCCGAAATAAATTACAATTTATTTTACCTCCTTGCTTTGCTCAATCAATGATCCCAGTATAAAATGGTGTTGATAAACCTTGTCTCCGGTGACAGCTTAGGTTGCACTTATAGTGCCGGTGCCGGCGACGTTGCTCGAAAACAAATGCATTGTCGCCGTCGCAAGCGCTTATAGTAAGCGCGATGCGACGGAGTGGCGGGAGCAACACTGGCAGTGCAAATTTTAGAAGCCGGTCAAATTTGATTTTTCAGAGGCTGTTGCCACGTGACAGCCTCTGAACCAATCAAAGACCTGGTCACCCGCGACGTCACCAGAAAGCAAATTACAACTTTCACTAGCGGCGACAGGTGAAATCACCGGTCGCGTCGCCGGCACTATAAGCTCGGCCTTAGATGTCAGGTGACTCTGTATGAGAGGGAGTGGGAGAAGGCGCAGAAACTTGATCAATAGATGGAGAAGCAGAGAGGCTGCTCCATCCCCATGAGTCAGTACGCCAAGGAGAAAGAGGCATGGAAACAGAAGCAGCAGCGATCCTAGCGACAAAAACTGCAGAGCTCTAAAATATGAAGGAGGCTCTGATGCAAATCCAGAGCAAGCACCAGGAAGAGGTGAAGGCCCTGAGATGGGACTTGCAGGATCAAACTGAAAAACTGCAGACACAGATTGCTGGGATTCAGATAATTAAATATTAAAGCTGCTTGCTCCCGGAAGCAGAGTGAATTCTCAAAAATACCCAGAAACAGCTGTGTGGAACCGGAGGGTTACAAGATTCATGTCAGTAGCATTAAATCATCTGAAGTGCATTAGCAGTTAGCAGTTAGAGACTGAAGCTGAGGCAGCTGGATACTACACCCGATATCCTCTGATGTCACTGCTAACGGCTACTGGCAGCTGACGGCTGGAACAAGCTGAATACTGGAGTAAAGGCAAGAGAAGTCAATGATGGTGACGATCAGCGAAGACCCCCAGCATGGCGTTTCACCAGGAACGGCTTAGTCAACTTTAGTATTTACTTATCTGAATCCCATGGACTTCATTGGCGTCTTCATGGAGCCAAGTTCAAGTATTCAATGCTTAATGAGATACACTCCATATAAGTGTGCACAGTATCTGACCCATTAAGTTTGCCTATAGTTCAGTGGACATTAGTTCTATGCTAGTATTAATTTATTTACCACACTGGAAACTTGATATCCCTATAGTGTGCAGGCTACAACTTTACATCATTGTGTGCTTTTAACACAATCAGTGCTGTTGTTCCACCAGGGTTTACTTTATATATCATGTTGCTGCTTGTGCCTTATACACATCGTTATTTACATTTTTAATGAGGTATAGAGTTTCTACAGCTGGCTGCACAGATATCCCCTTCTTTGGGAGAGGCAAATTATTTGCCCCCTCCCAAATCATTAGGATTACTGTGAGTATTGTTAGTACTGAGAGTACCTTTCCTTGGTAATATATTTGTCCATAGGCACCTTCTTCCATTTATGATATACATAGGAGCCAGTATTGTATTATCTTACTGACATTAGTATACAACTGTGATTTCAGAGGAGAAGGTCCACTACATGTTTTTTTAGGGTTTTTATTATAGTATGTCTGCTTTGTCCTTTTGTCAATTGCTTGTTTAATAAATTTACATTTTAATATCCGCTCTGAGTGCCCCATTTGGAGTTTTTGTGAGTCCTGTCTTTTGGGGCTTGCTCTTTTCTCTTCATGGTTTCAGTAGTATATTTGACTCCTCGCCTGTATTATACAGGTTTTGTTATGGGTATTTTATTTATTTGGTAGTAGTGCTTTTTCAGCCCCCTTTTTGTCTCTGATAAAGAGGCTGGTGCACGTGCAACTGTTTGGAGTGGAAGATCAGCTGTGTTTGCTCCATTATGTTCACGCGCAATCTCTCTTTGCTCCGTCATTGGCGGAGATGTCTGGTGCGAAAGTGACATCATCATTCTGACTCTTCAAATACTTTGTTTGTTTAATGAGACCCTACAACTTTGGGAAGAAGCCCAGCAGGGTGAAACTTTTTAGTGGTACAGATGGACACCTCCTGTTTTCAAATGATGGACTTTCTTTATCCCTAAAGGTCTCCGCAACACTCTGCATCTGACTCCTGTTACTTCTCTCAGAAGCAATTTAATCTATACCAGGGATACTCCTTGCATCATCTGACTGAGTACAGTATCTTTGCATTCATATAGCCACATAGGCTTTGTTCTAATACCATATACTGGACTTTATATCCTGTTGTTCCCCATACAGTATTTCAAAATTTAAGGATTGATGCATTTAGTTACTCAACAGCCATTAGATTCACATCTTGTATGGGGTGTGTTTGAAACCTATAGGTTCAATTGGGATACTTAGTTTAGACATGTGTCTGTTTTGTACCCACCATGCACTGGTATTTATGCTTTACATTGTGACTTTTTGTACTTGAGGGGTTTCATGTTATCAGGTCTACCATTAGCAGCTTTACATTGTTTTTGAGGTATATGGGTACATTTTAGTATTTTTGCAGATGGCCCACCAGTCGTGATTACTCTGGACACTTTGTTCCCAGTATAGTCTGTTGATACAGGGTCCATTTTCCTCAGTATTTTTCTGTGTGTAGTCCTAGAATTAGATTTTTTTTGTCCTATTTTTGCATTTAGCTAATCAGGAGGTGTTCTAGTCTGTTTCTGTGTGTGTTATTTTAGTTTTATTGTTAGATGTGTTTTATTAACCACATCTTTTGTTGCATCATTTATGTGATGCCTGAGTGCTTCTTTTTGGGACCTTTTAGTTTTTTGGGTTTTTGATATATATACATACACACATATATCTACTGTGCGTCTTTCCATTGGAGTGCAAGTGTGTACATGTGAAGTTTTACAATAACATTAAGCATGTTTTACCACAAATAACTACATATTAAGTTGTTACAGTGCTTGTAACTTCTATATTTACACATATTGCCATTACATTGGTTCTGTAACACAGTCCCTCGTGTCTCCTTAACTTGTATTGTCAATTATCATGACAAAATACTTATATGATCTTTAGGTAGTATTAATTATCACAATACCCAATATTTGTAGCTAGTATTTGAACATACTTGTGCCCTCCATCCTTTTTTTTGCTACCCCCTTACATACACTGTATAGAATATAATGTTACTGTATTTGTTCAGTAGCAGATGTATGAAACTGTCACGCTGTGCTCACCACAAACAGGACAAGACCCCGGTGCTGAGATGGGAGTAGTTTCAACACCAGCCACAGGCACGGGGGCCACGTCCGGAGTGTAGGTTTGTCTTGACAGAGGGTCAGGGATATAGATATCAGAGTTGTCTTTATCCTTGCCGAGTTCAACGTAGGAGATATCCGGAGCGTAGAAGGTACTTTTGGCAAAGTCAGAGTTGGAGAGTGGAGAGTGGTCGAGGTGCAATGCCAAGTTCAGGATTAGAGAGGAGCGAGGAGTCAGAGGTAGCCAAGATCAGGAGCCAGATGTTGGAGTAGTCAAAGCAAGCCGGTTCGATACACAGAAGATCAAAAACTGGAACAAAGCAACAGGACAGGGACAAGGCAAGAACAGCAAGGGTAAACACAGAGTAACAGGAATCTATGCTCAGCCAATGTGCCTATAACATTGGTGAGCATATATAGGCTGGATCAGCCAACCCCTATGGGGGGTGGAGCAGGGGCGCGGCCTCTGCGGTAGCTGTGATAGGTCCAGGACTCAACGAGCGGGTGTAGCTGTTAGTGCAGCTAAAGAATGCATCTATGAGCAGGTGCAGCTGTTAGTGCAGCTAATGAATCTTGACACGGAGCTTGGGGGCGTGGTGCACGTGTCACATGCGAGCTCTGTGTGCAGTCAGTGTGCGTCATGATCCGGGGCGGAGCCAGAGTCCGCGGCGTCGGATGACGCCATTTTGGCGTGCGTGCATGCTGCGCGCGTCTGGTGAGGAATGTGGTCCATAGGCACCCCGCGCGTTCGCGGTGGTGCTCGAGAGGATGCGCGGAGCGGCTGTACTTCGGTAATCCCTACAGAAACACACTTAGGGAACATTTTGACATCCATTACTGGACTTGCTTGTCCACGGAAAATTGGATGAACATGTACTCCCTGTTACTAATGTATGAAAGGACAGAATTTAGAATTGTAAAAAAAAATATTTGTTTTCTAAGAAAGCATGTTTGATGTGTATGTATTACCCAATAAGAACCACAAACCACAATAGTGAAATAATATGTTTATTGATTTTCAAGCAGCACCATTTGAGATCTTGTGAATGGGCGTGTGATTGTTGGTGCGTCTTGGGGATGTCTTCGACCTATGACATGAACATTTGCAATTTGTGGCCGCACAATTGCTGTTTTGGGTGCAGTGGGCACGGGCATTAGGCCTGCAGGTGGGTGTGCCAAGGGTGCAGTGGGCACTAGCATTAGGCCTGCAGGTGGGTGTATCAAGGGTGCAGCGGATACATTTCCACTTGCCCTCATAGGGTGTGGTTGAATCATCTTTTTCCAGGTACAGGAAACAGGGCACCAGTATTTTCTAACGAGTTTTCACTAATGTGCTCTCCATCTGTTGCTTTTTGCAAGTGACTGTTCAATTACTGCTGGCGGAGACTGTGCAATTACTTCTGGCAGAGATTGTGCAAATACTGCTGGTGGAGACTAATCAATTACTGCTGGTGGAGACAGTGCAATTTCTGCTGGCAGAAACGGAGCAATTACTGGTTGCGGAGACTATGCAATAGATGGCTCCGGAGAAAATATTCCAAAATCTAATGAAGCTACACATGAGGTAGGAGAGCGTACTGCAGACTTGAGTGCTGAGGCACGAATATCATTTGTTTGATTAAGCTTCCAGCTATAGATTGCATTGAGCTATTATGGATTTTAAATTCTGAACTATTCATTAGCAAAATGTCTTTGATATTGTGAATTTCCGCTAGCATTTGATGAACCTCCATCAATTCTTGATGACGGGATAATTTGAATTTCATTAAACATTCTTCAGATAGCTCTATAGAAGCCAAATGCTCCTGGTGGGCATGAGCTGGTTGGGCACAATGAGGATGGGCATGAGCACGTTGGGCATGTCTTAATCCCGGACTATCAGGATCATAAAGCAAGGATAAAGCCGGTGAATCTGACAATCCAGATATTAATTCAGGAGATGGTATATCTGTTGTAAACAAATGAGGAAAACATTAATTGATTGGCACAGAAAAACTACCGCTCGCATACTTTTTTGTTACAATGCCTGCTGATGTCATTCTCACTAACACCTTTAATGATTACTTCACACTCCAAATTAATGAAATGGCTGCTGGACAATTGGGCATGACTAATTTGAGCCCATTGAATCAGTAAATATTGAGTCTACATGCAGGAGACCATGGAATATTTGTGTAATCTCATAAGTAATTATGTTAATTTGACACCTCAATAACACAATTTATAGGTGACGTGCAACATCAGATGTCAAATATTTGTTGAGATAACAACTCTGTCGATGTCAGTCACACCTGCAATTGCCCCATGGTCATATGAATTGCTAGTTGTGGCTCAGAAGGTGCCACACAATATTCTTAAAAATTGATGGCCTCACCTTCAGTTAATGGAGATGGCACGTGGGATGCAGGGGCAGCCACCTGTGAGCTGACCTGTGATGCAGGGGCCACTATATAGAGTTTAGAGAAGATTGTTGTTAAGGGCATATATGATATTACATTACCTGAAATATGAGTAAATAAGACTATAGAATTAATTAGACTCTTTATGAGTGAGAGTTTAACTGTGATCAGCAGCAGCTGTGTCTGCTACATATCAATAATGTTTTTATTTTTTAACACATGACCCACTTAAAAATACTATGCTAATACTACTACATATTATGTGAATGCAGATATGTATGAAGGGGTGTGTAATAGTGTTTATGTAGACTCACATAATTAGTGTATGTAATAACTAGTATTCTGCTCGCATCGTCTATTAACTCATGACATCCTAACAGAATACTGATTATTGACCAGTAATGATAGTGTACTTTTCATAATGATTTGCCGAGTGAAAACGTTTACTCATGTAAAAGTACAGACCTGGGGGAAACGGTTAGTACACACTGATATCCCTATCCCCAGGCAAGCCTTCAACCAAGACGGGTGCGAATCTTGTCTTATATTGGGGCAGGAGGTCCAATATACCAGTCACAATGACTTTGTTCTCCTCATCATTGAAACGTATATTTATTTTAGTTTCTATATGCTTCTTATGTGGATGCTGACCTGCAATCACTGAGCTCTGCTGCTACTGACTGGACTCCCCTGCTTCCAATGGAAGAGACAGCAGGAACCTCCCACTCTCCCCACCACCACCATTCACCATACCACCAACACTCACCCCACCAGTCCCCCCACCATCACTCCACTGATTCCCACGTGCACACCCATGCCTACTCCCACTCCTCCCCTCCATACCTCAACCACTCACAAATAACAGAGAAATCAAATAAATGACACACTAACAAAAAAATTCACACTCACAAGACAATACAATTGTAAAGAAAACAAAACAACAGAAGACAAGCCTATTAAAATTCACAACAAGTCTAGCAATCACAAATCCTCCAAATGCCTAGCTCTGTCTGTCTCTCACTCACTCCCAACAACACAGAGAAAGATTACAATATATAGACCATTTAAATAGGCCTCTCGAGAAATTGATTGTCTCGTGAGATTGGCGGGAAAAAACTTTTTTTTTACACGCACACCATTTCTCTGTTTTCAGAGAGACGATCATCATGGCGCTGCCTACTCGCCAATTTTGCAAATGTTGCTATTACAGGTATTCAGGTCTTTCTGCATATCGTGATAGAAACGCTGTCAAAAATGGCAATTTAAACAGGATGGCAATGTTTTTTTCCGGTGCTTTCGGAGCCAATATTTAATTGTTAATTTCAAATTAGACCATGTTATGATCACTGTTTTCCAAATGTTCCCTGACTTGAATATTTGTTATTACTTGTTGGTTCCTTAATAATTTGGGATATGTAATTGTCTTTAATTACACCCAAAAACCAACCTGTTTCTTTTAGTTGAGCTGCAAATCAAATTACTCTAATTGATGTCCGTATAACTAAAATCACCAATGATTAAAACATTACCTAGTTTTACTACTACAAAGTATCTACATTTTCATCATAACCCTCATAAACATATTCCTTTATAAAAGGTTTTAAGTTTGGTTTAACATATAAACATAGTCCATTAACTCTCTCTCCTATTTGCTTGATCCATCCTAAAAGGGACTAATCTTCTAAATTAACTGCCCTGTCAAAAATTTGACCCCACCATGTTTCAGTAATGCATTTAATATCATATTGGTCCATTCTGGCTATTATTTAAAGCTCCCCCTTTTTATCTGTCAGACTTCTTGCATAGGCATGCATGCACTTAAGGTTGTTACCAGTCTAGTCTATTGTTAGCTTATCCGCTGCTGCCTTTCTACTCCCTTTGATTTTAGTCTGCAGCAATGTACTAGTATTATCTGTATTTTATATGAGTGCCTCCATCCTTTCTAATCTCCCCCTTGCTCACTCCAGACCCTTGATCCACTACTATTTCTCTATTACTATCTATTCTGTCCAGTCCACAGACCTCTTTCTTGTCCCTCAAACCTCTTCCTAGTTTGAAATCTAGAACCTTTTTAACATCCTCCCCCTAGCACAGCAGATCCCTCTTTGTTGAGGTTCAATCCAGCCCTACTCTAAAGATAGCACCACTAAGAGAAGGACACCTCATGCTCTAAAGACCCAAACCCCTCCTTCCTACACAAATTTCTTGGCTGTGCATTAACCTATCTAATTTCCAACTGCCTCCATGGAGTACCGTTTGGTACTGTTCGTTTTTATGAAAATACTACCTTGGAGGGCCTTGCCTTAAATTTTCAGCCTTTCTTTAACTTTGTAATTTGTGCTGACATGTATCAAGACCGCTGGGTCATTCCTAGCCTCTCCCACAAACCTGATACGCAATTTGCCGAACCCGAGCACCCAGGAAAACAAACTGTTCGATTCATGCGCTCATGGCATCAGTTTATCCTCTCTACCTCACTAATAATTGTCTCCCCTGGCTGTGAGAGGAATCAGTCTCCCCAAGCCTTGCAACTCCTGCCTTGATTCTAGGCTGATATGGGAAAGATATGTGTAATGCCAGCCTGACTTCAGTGCTCTTGAATAGGTGAAAATGCTTTAAACAAGTTTCACTCATACCTTTCAGATAGATTCCAACATGTGTCTATCTCAGGTTCTAGCACCAACCCATTGGATATCACCTGTGGTGTCCCGCAAGGCTCTGTTCTTGGGCCCCTACTTTTTTCAGTCTTCATCAATGATCTACCTACAGCTTGTAAGGGTGCTTCAATGCACATGTTTGCAGATCACAATCTTATATGCACACAGCCCTAGCCTCTCTGACCATGAACACGTACTTCAATCTGATTTATTGAGACTTGAGAACTGGATTTCCCAAAACAAACTGTTTTTAAACACTGACAAGACTGTAACAATGGTATTCGGGACCAAGGCTAAATTTCTAAAGCTACCAATGACGGAGCTACATATCGGAAGCAACTCTAATACCATCCTAGTCCCTCTCACTAGTTTAAAATATCTGGGTATATGGTTTGACTCCTACTTAACATTTGGGTTGCACATTGATACCCTATGCCAATCTAGATGTACTTAATAGGAACAAATCCTGCATAAGCCTGCTGGTCAGAAAGCGCATCGTTCAGCAGATGCTATTACCAATTTATAGACCCCAAACTCACCTTAGCAAACGAGACACCTTGTACATTTCAATATGCTGCTTTTTCCTCCAATGTAACTACAGTATAACACAGATCACTGCAAAATGTTCAATGAACTAGATTGGCTATCACTTGAGTCTAGGTGCAAAGTTCATCTGTCCGATCTTAATTTCAAATACTTCTTGGGCAAGCTACCCCCGTATCTGAACAAGGTCATCACCCTACCACTTGTAGCTGACTCCAATGGACTTTTCATGGTCCCAAGTTTCAACCAAGTATCTGGCTGCTCCTCCTCTTACCATGTACCCCACAACTGGAACAACCTACCTCCACCAGTCTAAGTTCTTTCAAAACTAAAGCTGTCTCACATTTTAATGTGGTCTGTAACTGTTACATACGCGTATAACTTATTTTATCTTTAACTGCAATGTCTTCATATATAATGTATAACCCTGTTCACCTAATGTAATGCAATGTCTTTATATATAATGTATAACCCTGTTCACCTAATGTACCCATTTATTTGTAACCATGTATCTGTCATCATAACTCTGTGCCCAGGACACACTTGATAACAAGATGTAACTCTCAATGTATTACTTGCTGGCAAAACATTTTATAAGTAAATAAATAGGTGATACAAATTGGTTATATTCTTTACAATAGTCAGATATTTACAGATAACTTAAAATGGAAAGGGGTATCATAGAAGTAGTAGGAGCATGGGCATCAGAGAAAGGAAGCAAGAGGGTGATACAGACACAATTGAGGGTATGGAATGAGAGGCACAATTGGAAGGTTTTGGATGAGGAAGTCTGAGAGATCATGAGGGACAGGGAAAATCGATGAAACAAAATTGTTTGTGCTAATATTTAAAAAAAAGTATTTTAAGTAACAGCCTTTATAACTGCAATGTTAGTTCAGTATAAAACGACCAGACGTGTCAGATGTAAACTTCAGACTAAAGAGTAAATCCTGAAATAATATCCAGAGAGCAATGGGAATTGCAAGTCCTAGACATATCAAAACTATTTGAAGTTTAATGGGTAATAGGACAGAAGTCATGTTAAGATTGTAAAGCCTTTTCTTTATACTTTTGGAATTGCCTACTCCAAACTCTGACCTTGACTCTACTGCTAATATCCCTGTTATATTAGAACTGTACCTTTACTAGGCAAGACATCGAAGGGTTCTGCAATTGTACAGTGCACTGCTTGTGTGTATAAATAAAGACTGTAACTGGTTAGAAAGTTCCTGGAGTTCAACGTTATTTGGTTTTCCATTCCTACACCAGCGTAGAGTTGATCCTACAATTCGAACATCCCTGAATCAATAAGACATCTACAACAAGCAATGCCTCCTGTATTTAAGTAAATAGCCCCTTACAATACATCCTCTACATCAGTCCACTAATATAACCATAGGACACTAATATGTCCCAGAGACACGGCGGCCGTGATAGGTATAAGGCTTCCAAGAACAGGTGTAGCTGTTGTGCAGCTAATGAATGCATCTATGAGCAGGTGTAGCTGTTTGGCAGCTAGTGGATTTTGAGATGGAGCTTGGGGGCGTGGTGCACGTGTCACGTGCGAGCTCTGCGCGCAGACAGTGCGTGGCACGATCCGGGGGCGGAGCCTGAGTCCGCGGCGTTGGATGACGCCATTTTGGCACGCGTGCATGCTGCGCGCGTTTGGTAAGGAATGTGGTCCGTTGGCACCCCGCGCGTGCGCGGTGGTGCTCGGGAGGATGTGCGGGAATGTTGCAAGTCTGTAGTCCTTACAGTACCCCCCCTTTCAGAGGGGACCTCCGGGCAAACCCTGCGAGGCTTCAGGGGATATTTCAGGTGGAACTCTTTCATGAGTTTGGGTGCATGGACTTGCTGGTGTGGAATCCAGGATCGTTCCTCAGGACCGTATCCTCTCCAGTGGATGAGATACTGGATTGCCTTTAGATAACCTGGAGTCTAGGATGGTCTGAACTTTGTACTCCTGCTGGCCCTGTACGATTTGAGATCCTGGTGGTGCGGGAGATGGATCTGGGAAGTGGGGGCTGTGGTATGCAGGTTTCAGTAGAGAAATATGGAACACGGATGGAATCGTCATTGAAGAGGGGAGTTGCAGGCGGTATGCCACAGGATTGATTTTCTCCAAAATCTTGAATGGACCCAAGAATCTTGGGGCCAGTTTGCGTGTGAGGACTCTTAGGCGTATGTTCCGTGAGGACAGCCATACTTTGTCTCCCGGTCTCGGCTCTGGAGCTTTACGACAGTGGCGGTCTGCCTGGGTCTTCTGTCTGGTGGAAGCCTCTTTTAGGTTACTCTGGATCTTGGTCCATGAATTTTGCAGTGCTTGGATCCGGTCGTCCACTGCAGGAATCCCAGAAGGAGGGCAAGAGGTGGGCAGTCGTGCCGGATGAAAACCGTAGTTTACATAGAAGAGCGAGACCAGTGTGGATTCGTTCCTCAAGGAATTATGGGCGAATTCTGCCCACCAGAGAAGGTCTATCCAGTCGTCCTGGGTGTCTGCGATGAAGCAGCGCAGGTACTGCTCTAAGGACTGATTGGTCCTTTCTGTCTGTCCGTTAGTCTGCGGGTGGTACCCGGATGAAAATGCAGGGAGATGTCCAATTTCTTAGTGATGGCCAGCCAGAATCTCGAGCCGAACTGGGACCCTCTGTCCGATACGATGGTCATGGGAGTTCCGTGGAGACAGAAGATCTCTTTACAGAATATGTCCGCGCGTGTGGGGGAGTCCGGTAGGCCTTTAAGTGGAATAAAATGTGCCTGTTTTGAGAAACGATCTACGACTACTAGTATGGTGTTCATACCTCTGGATCTTGGCAACTCTACTATGAAATCCATAGATAGGTTCCTCCAGGGGCGGAACGGGATGGGTAGGGGATTCAAGAGTCCTTGTGGTTTTCTGAGGGGTACCTTATTCCTAGCACATGTGGTACATGCCTTGCTGAACTCCTTTATGTCGCCTTGCATGTTTGGCCACCAGAATGTCCATGTGATTAAGTCTGTGGTTCTTTTGGTACCAGGATGACTGGCAGTTTTTGATGAGTGTCCCCATTCCAAGATTATTTTTGCGGAAGGGAAGTGCTGCGAAGAGGCATCCATCTGGGACCTCCAGACCTTCCTGTTACGCCGGTGCTGCCCGCAGACCAGACCCGTCCCTTCTACTGAGGTGAGGGACGTATATAGGCACGCACCCGCAGCAAAAGGAGCGTGTCCGGAGTGTGGTGCTAGGCGTTGCCAGGCCAGAGGATGTTTAGCTAGCAATACTTGCCGGTACCAGAGTAGAAGTGCCGTCGTCATTGCCGTTTTAGCCAAGGTCAGGGATTGGAGATTTCCGGAAGGTCGTTGTCCAAGCAGGGGTCTAGAGCCAGAGATAGACATCCGCCAAGCCAAGTAGTAACCTGAGAGAATGAGAGAGAGAATGCCAGAGTAGTGTCCAAGTGGAAACTATGTCGAGCAATGAGTGAGAGGATGGACAGGCATTATAAAGTGTGGCTGACCAATCAGAGGTGGGGGCAGGCCTGGAGGACTGCATGGAGCCATCATGGATAGGTCCCTTTGATTGGCAGGCAGGTGAGGACTTTTGTTTTGACAGGAGGTCCTGTTAGTGTGCTGGGGGCGTGTTTTCACTGCAAGAGCAGTGAATAAATTATCTTCACCTGGCGCGCGCTGTTCAGGCGCACGGCCGGAACACATGGCCACCGCGTGAGAGGATGAAGATCCCGCAGGAGCCCGAGGACGAAGAGGATGGCGGGGAACCCCCAGACCCACCGGAGGTGAGTGACGCCGGCGAAGAGCGCGCGCCACAGCAGCGGGGGTTAAAAGAAGAGAAGAGGCAGCAGGGCGCGGATGCCGCGATCCCTGAATCCTCACAGTACCCCCCCCCCCCCCCCCGCTCAGGGTCGGCCTCAGGACGATCCTTCCATGGTTTTGATGGAAACTTTTTACGGAAGAGTTTGAGGAGTCCTGGAGCATGAATATCTTTCAGGGGAACCCATGACCTCTCTTCGGGTCCAAAACCTCTCCAGTGGACCAAGAAGTAAACTTTACCTCTCGAAAGACGGGAATCCAGTAGGGCCTGTATCTCGTACTCTTCGTTACCCTGTACCATCACAGGATCTGGTTTAGAAGTGTGATCCGGAAATAGGCTACTGGAGATGAATGGCTTGAGAAGCGAGGTGTGAAAGACATTCGGAATTCTCATACTACGAGGAAGTTGGAGTCGAAAGGAAACCGGATTTACCTGCTCCAAGATGGAAAAGGGACCCAGAAACCTAGGAGCCAATTTGAGGGAAGGAGTTTTGAGATGGATGTTCTTGGATGATAGCCAAACCTTGTCCCCGGGTTTGTAATTGGGGGCCGGATGACGGTGACGATCAGCCTGAGTTTTAGAAGTTACTGATGCTTTTTGTAGTGCAGATTGGATTCTGGACCAAGAGTTTTGTAAGAGGGCAATATGCTCATCCACGGCTGGTACTCCAGAGAAGTCTTTAGAAATGGGTAGGTGAGCCGGATGGAATCCATAATTGATAAAGAAGGGAGTCTCACGGGTAGACTCATTCCTGGAAGAATTAAAGGCGTATTCAGCCCAGGTAAGTAGTTCCGCCCAGTCATCCTGAGAATTAGAGACGAAGCACCTCAAGTATTTCTCGAGGGATTGATTAACCCTCTCGGTCTGTCCGTTGGATTGAGGGTGATATCCAGAAGAAAAGGAAGATGAGATACCCAATCTCTTGGTGAAATTCCTCCAGAACTTGGAGACTAACTGGGAACCCTGATCAGACACGATGGATATGGGAATCCCATGGATACGGAAAATCTCTTTGGAGAAAATATCAGCTAGGGCGGGTGAGGAGGGTAATCCTTTGAGAGGGATAAAATGTGCCATCTTGGAAAACCGATCCACTACCACAAGAATGGTATTCATGCCATTCGACCTAGGCAACTCCACAATAAAATCCATCTAAATGTGGGACCAGGGACGCTCCGGAATAGGTAGAGGTAAGAGGAGACCCTGAGGTTTCTGATGAGGAGTCTTGTTACGCGCACATACCGAACAGGACCGTGTAAATTACAGAATGGTTTTAACCATATTGGGCCACCAGAAAGTGCGACGCATGAGATCCAACGTCTTCTTGAATCCAGGATGCCCTGCCGAATGGACGGCATGTCCCCAGTCCAGTATTTCAGGAACGAATTTGGGTTCTACGTACAAAGAGTCTTTTGTAACCTCAAGACTGGTCGGAAGATTCTCTTGTGACTTGATGATCTTCTCAAGATTCTTGAACGCCACAGCTGCCAAGATTCTCGATTGGGCTCGGTGGTCTTTTCCGATCTCTCTTCAGAAGAGTATTGCCGGGAGAGCGCATCCGCTTTGACGTTCTTAGTGCCGGGAATATATGAGAGAACAAAATTAAATCTGGAGAAAAACAACGACCAGCGGGCTTGGCGAGGACCTAAACGACGAGCATTCTCAATGTATAATAAGTTAATATGGTCCGTGAGAATACTGAATGGCTCTTTAGACCCCTCCAGAAGATGCCTCCATTCTTGAAGAGCCAACTTGACGGCCAAAAGTTCCCTATTTTCCACGTCATAATTTCTCTCTGCAGAAGAAAACTTTTTGGAGAAAAACCCGCAAGGATGGAGTTTATCCTGGGAAGAAAATCTCTGAGACAAAACCGCACCAGCCCCACAGTCCGAAGCGTCAACCTCTAGGGTGAATGGGAAATTAGTGTCTGGATGTCGAAGGATGGGAGCAGAGACAAAAGCTTGTTTCAGTGTTTCGAATGCCGTGACTGCCTCAGAAGACCAAGATGAAGGATCTGCACCTTTTTGGGTCAGTGCCGTGATAGGGGCGACAATGGTAGAAAAGTTACGGATAAACTTCCGGTAATAGTTGGCAAACCCTAAAAAACGGTGAATAGATTTGAGTGAAGTGGGTTGCGGCCAATCCACGACGGCTCTCAGTTTTTCTGGGTCCATGGCCAAACCTCTGTTGGAGATGATGTATCCGAGAAAGGAAGTGGTAAACTGATGGAAAATGCATTTCTCCATTTTAGCAAACAACCGGTTCTCTCGGAGGCGTGAAAGGACAAACTTCGTATGGATGATATGATCCTATAAGTTTTGAGAAAAAATAAGGATGTCATCCAGGTAGACAATGACAAAGCGATTGAGAACGTCCCGAAAAATGTCATTGATGAAGTCCTGAAAAACTGCTGGTGCATTGCACAACCCGAAGGGCATCACTAGATATTCGTAGTGTCCACTACGGGTGTTGAAGGCAGTCTTCCATTCATCGCCCTTACGGATGCGGACGAGATTATATGCCCCAAGAAGGTCAAGTTTAGTAAAGAGGTTGGCCCCCTGAAGTCTGTCAAAGAGTTCGGAGATGAGTGGGAGTGGATAACGATTCTTCACCGTAATCTGATTCAGACCCCGGTAATCAATACATGGTCTAAGAGTACCATCTTTCTTTTTGACAAAGAAGAATCCGGCCCCCGCAGGGGAGTTGGAATGACGTATGAAGCCCCGCTTAAGATTCTCACGAATATATTCGTCCATAGCTTCCGTCTCGGGCAACGAGAGAGGGTAAGATTTGACCTTTGGCAAGGTATATCCAGGTACCAGGTCAATCGGACAGTCGTAGGAACGATGAGGGGGTAGAAGCTCAGACTGTGTCTTGCTAAAAACGTCCAAAAATTCCGCGTACGGAGAAGGTAACTCCCTCAGAGGACTGGATGTTTTACCTAATAGAAAAGATGGTCGTTCGGTAGACAAAGAAGACTCCTCTGACCTTGACCTCCAGTCAATAGGATTAGGGGATACCCAATCGATGAGTGGATTGTGCTTCTGTAACCAGGGCAAGCCGAGCGTGATCGGTGTTCCTGGAGCATGAATCACGTCAAAGCCCAGAGTCTCTTGGTGAGAATGAGTAGAAAGGGTGATCGGACCGGTCTCCAAGGTGATATAAGCCGGAGTGAGAGGCCGATTATCAATCCCGACCAAGGCAACGGGGAATTTCTTTTTGGAGAGTGGAATCTGATTTTGTTCCGAAAAGGTCTGATCCATGAAGTTCCCTCCTGCGCCGGAATCGATAAATGCTGCTGTGGAGGTACGGAAGGTCGGACCAGAAAGGGAAACGGGAATGGTCAATCTTTTAGGAAGTTCCCTGCTGGATGGGGGACAAGGAGAATTAGCACCCAGAGAGCGCCCCTTTGTACTCACTGGGCTTGGTCTTTTCCCGGAGATGGTGGGTTGTTACGAGTGCGCTGCTCAGAAGATCCGCAATGATGGCACAACTGTTCAGTAGAGCGAAGTTGTCGTAACGGTACCCGAGGTTGCTGGAGTCCGAGTTGCATCGGCTCGGGGGCCTCCAGCGCCGACAGCGGAGAGAAGACGGTTCTCGGGGTAGTAGCGGACCTGGAAAATGGAACACGAAAAGGCGTTGATCGGGGTTGCTGACGCTGAGCGCGGCGTACCTGAAGACGCTGGTCCATACGAATGGCCAAGGAGATGAGGTCCTCCAGCAGTTCTGGCCTGGGTTGAGAAGCAAGTTCATCCTTTAGGGAGTCCGCTAAGCCTTTCCAGAAGAAGGAGACTAAGGCCTCCTGACCCCAACGAGTCTCAGCTGCTATGGTTCTAAATTCCAAGGCGTTTTGGGCCACAGGCCGACGTCCCTGTGTAAGCTCCAGCAGGGAATCAGAAGCAGTCTCTTGTCGTGCGGGGGTATCGAAGACCTGTTGAAAGTCTCTTCTGAAGGCTGTGTAATCTCGGGTAATATCTGGGCGTAACTCCCAGATCGGAGAGGCCCATGCCAGTGCATTACCTGTGAGAAGACTATATACATAAGCTACCTTTTTTCGGCCAATAGCATACAGCTGCGGAGCCATCTCGAACTGGATCTCACACTGGTTGAGAAAGCCACGACAAGCGTGGGGGTCCCCTGCGTAGGGCCTCGGAGCCGGAATCTTCGGAGCTGAGGATGAAGTGGACGTTGTATCGGACTGCGCCAGCGGCGCAGGCGCAGGTGGTGCCTGTAGAGAAAGATCCTGTACCTGTTGGGAGAGGATAGCCACTTGATCCGTTAAGGCCTGTATTTGTTGGTACATGGCCGTCATCATAGAGTCCACATCAGTCTGGTCTGCGTCTTGTGGGCTCGACATAATGTTACGCCGGTGCTGCCCGCATACCAGACCCGTCCCTTCTACTGTGGTGAGGGACGTATATAGGCATGCACCCGCAGCAAAAGGAGCGTGTCCGGAGTGTGGTGATAGGCGTTGCCAGGCCAGAGGATGTTTAGCTAGCAATACTTGCCGGTACCGGAGTAGAAGTGCCGTCGTCGTTGCCGTTTTAGCCAAGGTCAGGAATTGGAGATTTCCGGAAGGTCGTTGTCCAAGCAGGGGTCTAGAGCCAGAGATAGACGTCCGCCAAGCCAAGTCGTAACCTGAGAGAATGAGAGAGAGAATGCCAGAGTAGTGTCCAAGTGGAAACTATGTCGAGCAATGAGTGAGAGGATGGACAGGCATTATAAAGTGTGGCTGACCAATCAGAGGTGGGGGCAGGCCTGGAGGACTGCGTGGAGCCATCATGGATAGGTCCCTTTGATTGGCAGGCAGGTGAGGACTTTTGTTTTGACAGGAGGTCCTGTTAGTGTGCTGGGGGCGTGTTTTCACTGCAAGAGCAGTGAATAAATTATCTTCACCCGGCGCGCGCTGTTCAGGCGCGCGGCCGGAACACATAGCGACCGCGCGAGAGGATGAAGATCCCGCAGGAGCCCGAGGACGAAGAGGACGGCGGGGAACCCCCAGACCCACCGGAGGTGAGTGACGCCGGCGAAGAGCGCGCGCCACAGCAGCGGGGGTTAAAAGAGGAGAAGAGGCAGCAGGGCGTGGACGCCGCGATCCCTGAATACTCACACTTCCGGAATGTTAGTTTGATCCCGCAGGATGTCATCCATTATGTCAAATGTGTTGGCGGAGATGATGAACCTGGCAGGCAGGATGGTTTCTGATTTGGCTTCGGTTTTGTTCTCTGTTACGAACTGGCGGGAAAGGGCATCTGCCTTTACGTTCTTGGAACCGGGTATGAATGATATGATGTAATTAAAACGAGATAAAAATAGGGACCAGCGGGCTTGACGGGCTCCAAGTCGTTGAGCGCTTTCCAAGTACATGAGGTTCTTGTGGTCGGTGAGGATTGTAATGGGACTCTCTGTTCCTTCCAGTATATGTCTCCACTCTTCTAAGGCTAGTTTGATGGCTAGTAGTTCTCTATTGCCCACGTCGTAGTTTTACTGCTGATGAGAATTTTTTAGAGAAGAAGGCACATGGGTGTATGTTGGAAGACGGTGATCCTCTCTGTGACAAAATGGCACTGGCTCCGATGTCTTATGCGTCCACCTCCAATGTGAAAGGTAGTTTGGGATTGGGGTGGATCAGTATGGGTGCAGAGATGAAGGCTTTCTTTAAGGCGTTGAAGGACTGGATAGCTGCAGGGGGCCAGGACACAACAGCTCCTTTCTTGGTGAGAGCCATGATGGGTGCGACAATGGAAAAGAATTTGTGGATAAACTTTCTGTAGTAATTGGCAAACCCTAGGAACCTCTGGATGCCCTTGAGAGACGAGAGGAGCGACCAGTCCACACCGGCTTCCAGTTTGTAGGGGTCCATGGAAAACCCAGAATCGGATATTACATATCCTAGAAAGGTAGTTGATTTTTGATGGAAGTTGCATTTTTCCAGTTTGGCGTAGAGGTGGTGCTGACGAAGTCGTAGAAGTACCTGTTTGACTTGGTTAATGTGCTCTGAGATGGTCTTGGAAAAAATGAAAATGTCGTCCAGGTAAACGATAACGAATCTGTTCAGCAGGTCTCTGAATATTTCATTTACAAACCGCTGGGGCATTGCACAGGCCGAACGGCATGACCAGGTATTCGTAGTGACCGTCTCTTGTGTTGAATGCCGTTTTCCACTCATCTTCTTGATGGATCCTTACTAGGTTATTGCCACCGCGAAGATCCAATTTGGTGAACAGGTGGATCCCTGGAGATGGTCGAACAGCTCCAATATCAATGGTAGTGGGTAGCGTTTTTTTATGGTGACCTTGTTTAGTCCTTGGTAGTTGATGCAGGGTCTTAGAGTATCATCTTTTTTCTTGACAACAAAAAATCCAGCCCCTGCCGGTGACGAGGATTTCCTGATGAACCCTTTTTGGAGGTTCTCCTGGATGAATTCTGACATAGCTTTGGTCTCTGGGAGGGAAAGAGGGTAAGAGCGCCCTCTAGGCAGGGTAGAATCGGACAGGAGATCTATAGGACAATCGAAGGATCGATGGGGGGTAGTACCTCTGACCTGGCTTTGTCGAATAAGTCTCTGAATTCTGTGTATTCATTTGGAATAATGTCTTGTGGCTCCTCTGAGGTCTTCATGCTGTAGATCTTTTGAGGTGCAACTGCGCATGTTGTGGAGTATTGTTGGTTCCAAGAGATGGGTCTTTGATTGACCCAGTTAATGAGTGGGTTGTGGCATTGTAGCCAAGGAAGGCCCAGGATAATCTCGGCGGATGGTGTGTAGATCACGTCTAAGGTGATGTTCTCCAACAATGGCCTCCAATCTCACCGGGGTTTTTCCCAAGGGGATGTTGTTCCTTGTGGCGAACTCCTGGTCTATGAAATTTCCTCCGGAACCAGAGTCAATGAAGGCGGAAGCGCTCACCGCGAGGCCCGGAGCCTGAAGGGATACAGGAATCAGGACTCTGTTGGGTAGGGTTCTTTGGTGATGGAGGAATTGGAAAGTACTCCCATGGGGGCTCCTCTGGGCCTCCGTGGGAGTCGGTCATTTCCCGACTTGAGTGGGCAGCGGTGGGCTAGGTTGCCCGGATTGCCGCAGTAGAGGCAGGCCGGAGGTTCGGCGACGTTGTTTCTCAGAGAAGGAAAGTTTGTTACCACCCAACTGCATGGGTTCTGGAACCTTGGTAATAGGTGTCTCTGGAACGAAGGAGTGGAAAAGTGAAGACCTGGCGGGTACCTGACGGTTCCGTGAACGCTCGGCTTTCCTCTGCTGCAAACGTTGGTCTATCCGTATGCAGAATGCGATGAGCTCTTCCAGGTCTGCTGGGCGCTCCTGCGCAGCGAGCTCGTCTTTCAGGGATTCCGAAAGTCCTTGCCAGAAGGCGGAAGAGAGGGCCTCCTCATTCCATCCTGTCTCGGAGGCGATTGTCCGGAATTCCAAGGCGTATCTCGCCACCGGACGATCGCCATGGGAAACATGAAAAAGGGAAGAAGCTGCAGTAATTTTATACCCTGGGGTGTCAAAGACACGTCTGAACTCCTTGGTGAATTGTCCGACCTTATTGCAACCCCAATGTACAGTATGTGATTATATGAAACTGAACCATTAAGCCACAAACTTTAAATTTCATCTTAACTGCAGTTTTCATACAAGGGTTGGCTGCTTTGTGTTAAATCCACTGCTAAGAAACGACTGTCTATCTTGTTTGTTCCTCTGCTTTGGATCATTTTCATTACATTTTTCATTCACTGCGTGAATTATCAATGCCTTATTCTGGATCCCTTCCTGGAATCAAGCAAATTAAAGACATCAGAAGAAACTTGAGAGCCGCCTTGATTTCTTTACCTCATCTATTATGTAGCTATAGTTATCTGTACAGTAAGGGCAGTTAAAATGTGAAATTCATTACTCATGGAGACTGTGATGGCAGATACAATAAATATTTTAGAAAAGAAAGGGATATACCAAATATTTAAACATGAGAAGGATGTTGATCCAGGGAGAAAATAGGAATTCCAACATTTGGAGTCATTTGAGAGGAATTCATTTTTTCCCCTTATGAGACAGCATTGGATATTGTTTCACTTGGGTTTTTTTTTTAATAACTCAAATTTTATTGGGTTTTTTGATATCTTAACATGTTTCAACACCACATTTTCTGATACATTAAAATATAACCTATCAGTTTCATAAAATCAGTATAAAAGAAAGGAGATGTTCATTGACTACAAGACACTCATGAATGGCTCCATTATTTCATAATCCTGACTTTGCTCCAGGTTTGAATAGTAAAAAAAATTTGATTAGGAAAAACAGTGGATTCACGAGACTCAAGAACCTGGAGGGTAGTAAAAACATAAAAACATTTGATCAAATTAAAGCCGAAAAGTATATCCCAAAATCTGAATTTTTTTAGATATCTTCAAGTGCCCGCATTTTATACCAAATTCTTAAAACGCCCAGCATTCACTTGAGTTTGCATCTCACATCACTCTCCCCCCCTGTACTTCACATCACTCTCCCCCTCTGAACCTCACATCACTGTCCCCCCCACTGCACCTCACATCATTGCCCCCCCTGCACCTCACATCCCTGTCCCCCCTGCATCTCACATCACTCTCCCCCTGCACCTCACATCACTCTCCCCCCTGCACCTCACATCATTCTCCCCCCCTGCACCTCACATCACTCTTCCCCCCCTGCACCTTACATCACTCTCCCCCTGCACCCCTCATCACTCTCCCCCCCTGCACCCCTCATCTCTGTCCACCCCTGCACCCCTCATCACTGTCCCCCCCCCTTGCACCTCACAGCACTCCCTGCATCCACCCCTGTCCCAGACGCTCACTCACCCCCCCTGTTGCCGGTGCTCTTTCCCCCCCTGTGCCTGGTGCTCGTCCACCCCACCATCCCCGGCGCTCCTTTCCCACCTGTCCCGGCACTCCTGGCGGTCCCTGCTGAGGGTAGAGAGTATGGGGCCCATGGAGGGAGGAAAAGTGCTCCTCCCCCCGTCCCCGGCGCTCCCGACGGTTCCCTGCTGAGTGAGGTGGGCGAGGAGGAGAAGTGCTGGGGGAGGTGGTCCCCGGTGCTCCTTCCACCTTCCCATCCCTGGCGCTCCTTCAACCCCCGCCTCTCCGGTGCTCCTTTCACCCCCCCGTCCCTGGCCCCCCTGGCATTTCCCGCTGAGGGTAGAGAGTACAGGGCCCATGGGGTGAGGAGGTGATGTGCCGGGGGTGGTGACCTGTGCCCCCCCCTGTCCCCGCGCTCGATGTCCCGGGCGCTCATGCCCCCCCACCTGGTCCCTAGCACTCCTTTCCCCCCTGTCCCCCCTGTCCCCGGCACTACCTGCAGTTCCCGCTGAGTGTGGCTGGGTGAGGAGGAGAAGTGCTGGGGGAGGCGGTCCCTGGCCCTCCTTCAACCCCCCCATCCATGGCGCTCCTTATAACCTCCGTCCCAGCGCTCCTTCCCCCCCCCCTCCTGCGTCCCCATCCCCGGTGCTCCTGGCAGTCCCCGCTTACTGAGGCTGAGTGAGGAGGAGAAACACCGGGGGAGGTTACCTGCAGTGAGGAGGAGAAGCGGCGGAGTGAGGAGGATGGAAGATTGGCTGTGTGCCCCTGTTTGTGACATCACCCCACCTCGCAAACCCCACCCCTTAGCCAATGGGAGAGCGTGCCAGTGAGAGGGACCAACCAATCAGAAAGCGCACAACACCACAGACAAACATCAGGACAAACATTTCAGTTTTATATATATAGATTGTGGGTGGGGTTATATGTATTTAAGGGGGTGGGGTTTTTTGTCTGTATTTCGTAGGGAGGATTCAGTGAGAGTGGGGCAATTGACAGGATATAAATACATGCTACAGTAGGTGGGAGGGGTGAAGAGTGAGTGAGACGGAGGGGAAATAAATACATGGTAAAGGGTGGGAAATAGAGGTGGCTTGTGAGGTGTGACATTTTGTGATTTACCCCTGTCGAACCTAATATGTGTCAGCCAGTTAGGGGTTCCCTGAGATCTTTCGAAATAGTTCAAGGGTTCCTCCAAACAAAAAAGGTTGGGAATCACTGGGTTAAGCCCTATGCTCAGTACATCATGTGGGTACCACTTAAAACCTGTCCTTTTTCCTTGTAGGCTATTTGTATAAATAACACACTGATAATCAGGGTCTGGATGTGAGTAACGAAAGCTTTTGAAAGTCTTAAATATCGTAGCATTATTCCGATGTGCCAACATGAACGGAGGTCTGAGGATCTCCGCGGTTAGGTAAACGGCTCATTATTATATGATTTGCATATAATTAAGCAAGACGTCCATTAAAAGTTAGCGATCCGCTATTTTTCAGGTGAACGCGAGGACATCATAACGCTAACCACCTTTGGGAATACGCATTACTGGTATCTATATGTTAAATGGTGATAACATAACGTTAAAAAATTTACAGAACTCGGGGGAACAACCTTTATGACAGATGCCAATTGGGCTGGTATGCTAAACACATGACATTTTGAGAACGTCATGGCACTCATTTCTTGTTGTTTGTGAATGAGATCTGAAAGGCAAAGGACTTTCTCTTCTATTTGTGAAGTTGGGGGTTATTAAATTGCATGTTAAATTGAGCTTGTTTGCAAATTTAAATTAGCCTATTACCCAGATGTGTTTACAGATATTGCTTACGTAAATAGAACGTATCTCTCTTATAATCCTTCATGTTTCCCTTAAACCACATTAAAGTGAAATAATGTCTTTCATTTCTTGAAAATATACATAAAAAAACACTAGGTCAAGTTCACGTGTTTCTATTGAATGGTGACTTATGCTTAGGCATTTTTTCCTGATTGTTGGAAACAGACTCATCTGAGTCTGATTGCCAAGGGTTTGCTCTCTCTCCATTTTATATTTCTTATGTTTTTCTCTTGTGTTGTGCTAAAGTTTATGTTTTTATTTTATTTTCTCGGGATGAAAAAGGCGTCCAGTCAAAGAAATTGGGCATGGAATTAAAGCGGCTACCCCTGTTTAATTTTACAATACACCTAAATGGTGGTAGATATATAGTATAACCCTTTGTGCAGTTTCACATATGTCACCAAGTTTAGTCAAATCGACAATATGAAATTGTATTCATTCAGAAAAGGTACCTGTAATATTTGAAGTTTACCTTGACAGGGTTAGCAGGCTTGAATCATGTTTTGTTAACATATGCAATTTGTTATGAGAGATGGCTCATTTTTTATTAGACTTAGGGTCATGATGTAGAAATCTCACACAAAACTTGGAAGGCAATTTGAAAGGAGCGCTGGAATTGTATATCTGTTTTCCATATATCAGCATAGACTGGAAACCCGATTCCTTGGACATTTATTGTTATGTACAGCATGAGCTTTTAAATATGAATAAAATGGCTGCCATTTGCCTATTTCCTTCAATATAACATAAGTAACAGACATATCATGTCTGAAGAAATTATTTATTTGATGATTTGAAATGGAGATAAAACTGACATCTATGTCTTTTAGCTGTTCAGCAAACAAGGATTTATTTGGTCAATTCATTGCATTACATATTATTTGTAATGATACTGTCATTGTAAAAAAAAACCTGGCTTCTTAATTTTATTAATATCTTATGTAGCCCCCTTTCCCCTGTGTCTAGGGAAACTACGTGTGATGCTTTACCTGTGTGGCTCACAGGAGGCCTGATCCTCCGCTGAAGGGAGCCTGGGGTGTATCTGATGCTATCTGGTTACAGCGCCTCCACCTGAGAAGGATCCCAATACAATAGAATAGCCCCTCCCAAGACAATACAATAGTAAATACACATGTATGATAAAAGAGTATTTACTGAACATGCAACTTATTGGATAACTACAGTATACAACACGGTACTGTACAGCCCATGCACCCACCCAATGCCCACACTGTCCAACCACCACCTTATACACACCCTGGTGAGGTTCCCCCAAAGTACTGAGGTGCCCTGGGCACCTCACCACCCGGTGTCCACAGAGACAATCTAGCCCCAAAGTGTGTGGTAGCACTACCCACAGAATGTGTGTTGCCATTGGTGCACTTGTAGAGATGGATACATGCTGGGCATTCCAGCACCCGGGAACCACCAACTGATTAAAGTATCTGTCTAAACCAATGAAGATGTCCGCCTCTGCATGGGGTGAACTCACATTGGAGTGTCTCACCTTTAAGAGTCTGTCACTTGCGGTGGTGGTCTGGTCCCAGACCACAGGCCGCACATCACTGCACAGTGTCTTTGCTGTGTCCCTGAAACTATTGGGTGTGGCAGGACAGCCTGTAGCCGAGGTCAGGGAACAGTCCACACGTATAGTTTCAGGATAAATAAAAACGTTCAGTGGCTTTATTTCTCCACAGTAACATAACATGCGGGTACACTGTCCCTTTAACAAAATAAATCCTGCTCCACTTTGGGAGAAAAACTGACTAATAACACAGCAGGCCTATCTAGCAGGCTGGCTGGCTAAACCAGAACCAAACCATAAGGGTACTTTAAGCAGTCAGTAAACAAATGAATAATCCTTACTTTAGTTGAAGTAGTCTTTGGTGAAATCCCTCTGGCTAAGGGCTCACGCAGCAGTGTGCTTCTCTCTCTCTCTCTCTGGCAGCTACTGCCAGTCACATGATCGTTTATCTACCTTGCTGGCTCTCAGGTGTCAGCTAAAGAGTTCTGATTTCCTAACTTCCACCTGAGTTAACCCTTATGAGTGCTGGATGAAGCACTCAGACATATGTCTCCCAGGCGTAACTGATAGGAGTTGACTTCACTCTGTCACATACCTCCCCTGTTTGTGTGTGGCTAGTGTCCCACACGGCTGAAGCCCGACCCTCCACTCCTTCCCTTGACAAAAAATCAGCATTTACATGGTCCTTTCCAGATCTATGCTGAATATCAAAAGAGAAGGGTTGGAGGGCAATATACCACCTGGTCAATCTTGGATTTGTGTCCTTCATGGTGTTTAACCACTTCAAGAGGGCATGGTCAGTGACCAGGGTGAAGTGTACTCCTGCGACATAATGTCTCAAGGCCTCAATTGCCCATTTTACAGCGAGGCACTCCTTCTCAATAACGGAATACCTCACTTCCTTTGGGAACAGCTTCTGGCTGATGAACAGTATGGGGTGTTCAACACCATCAAATTGCTGAGACTGCACTGCTCCCAGTCCTACCTCTGAGGCATCCGTCTGGATGATGAAGGGCTCTTTAAAATCTGGGCTCCGAAGAGCGGGGCCCTCTGACAGGCACTTTTTTAGCATGTCAAAGGCGTCTTGGCACTCCCAAGACCATTTAACTTGGGTCGGGGCACTCTTTTTTGTCAGATCTGTTAGGGGTGCAGATATTTCTGAAAAATTGGGGATAAACCGCCGGTAACACCCTGCTAACCCCAAAAGGGAGCGGACCTGTGTCTTTGTCTGTGGGGTGGGGACTTCCTTTATGGCGGCCACCTTGCTAGCTAGTGGCCTTACTATCCCTCCCCCAACGGCATAGCCCAAGTACTTTGTAGTGGATTTACCAGGGCACATTTTTTTGGATTTGCAGTGAGCCCTGCTTCTCTTAAGGACGTTAGGACTGCCCTTAACCTTTTTATATGAGACTGCCAGTGTCTGCTATAGATGACAATGTCATCCAAGTAGGCCGCGGCATATGCCCTATGGGGTCGTAGTACCTTGTCCATTAACCTTTGGAACGTGGCTGGAGCCCCATGTAACCCAAATGGCATAGTGACGAATTGGTATAAACCGAGAGGGGTGGCGAAGGCAGTTTTGCATTTGGATTCTTCCGCTAGAGGTATCTGCCAATATCCTTTCGTGAGATCTAGGGTGGAGATATACTCTGCTTTACCAAGCAAATCAAGCAATTCATCCACCCTAGGCATTGGATATGCATCAAATCTGGATACAGCATTTACCTTTCGCAGATCCACGCAAAACCTCACCTTCCCATCTGGTTTAGGGACCAACACGATAGGGCTACACCATTCGCTGTGGGACTCCTCGATCACGCCCAATTCCAACATGTCTATTATCTCCCTCTCTACCAGGTCTTTTCGGCCCTCTGGCAATCTATAGGGACGGGACCGTACTTTTACGCCAGGTTCTGTCTCAATCCTATGGGACACTAAATCAGTCTGCCCTGGCAGCTCAGAAAAAACATCTGGGAACTGGTCACATACATCAAGTAGGTCTGACCTTTGTTCCGTTGTTAACTGCTCTCCCATGGGAACCTGATGGTCAGTGTACGTACTACCCTTTGGAAGTTTTGGACCCAAATCCGTCTCTCCTTCCCAAGGGTGAATGAACAGCGATCTCATCGTTTTCCAGGGTTTCAGGAGGTTCACGTGGTAGATTTGTTTACCCTTCCTGGACCCTGGTTGAGAGATCTCATAGTTCACCTCCCCGGTGCGGCCGAGAACTTGGAAAGGACCCTGCCACTTCGCAAGGAGTTTACTCTCTGATGTCGGTAGTAGTAGCATCACTTGGTCCCCAGGTTGGAAGACCCTCAAGCGAGCATTTTGGTTGTACTGCCTCTCTTGACGTTCTTGAGCAGATTTGAGGTTTTCCTTCGCAAACCGACCTACCATGTCTAGGCGGTTTCTAAGGTCTATGACATACTGAAGGGTATTCTTGGAGGGGGAGGGCTCCTCCTCCCAGGAATCCTTCAGTATGTCGAGAATACCCCGAGGTTGACGTCCATATAGGAGCTCAAACGGGGAGAAGCCTGTGGATGATTGGGGAACTTCTCATACTGCAAACAATAGGAGAGAAGTTCATCCCAAGCTCGCTTTTCAGTGTCCACAAACTTCCTAAGCATAGTTTTTAAAGTACGGTTAAACCTCTCTACCAATCCATCAGTCTGAGGATGGTAGACCGAGGTCCGGACGGATTTTACCTCCAATAACTTCAGGACATCCTGCATTAACTTTGCCATGAAATTTGTTACCTGGTCAGTTAACATTACTTGAGGAAGTCCTACCCTAGAAAACAGTTCTAACAGCCTGTGAGCAACCTGTTTAGCAGTGGCTGATCTCAGAGGGAAGGCCTCAGGATATCTGGTGGCATAATCTACCACAACGAGTATAAATTTATGTCCCTTCGCAGAGGGTTCTAAAGGTCCGACCAGATCTAACCCAATTCTCTCGAATGGGATGGCTACCAAGGGCAGAGGAACCAAAGGAGCTGGTTTCTGTCCTTTTTGGCTAGTTAACTGGCATTCAGGACATGTCTCACATAGTTTCATGATGTCACCATGTATGCCTGGCCAGTAAAACCGGGACGAGATGCGGTCCGTGGTCTTATCTCTGCCCAAATGACCACCCCATGGGAGAGTATGGGCTAGGGTAAACACTGTTTTAATCAACCCTTCAGGGACTAGCATCTGTCGAATGACCTCCCCTGTTTGTGTAACCTTATTCACACGATATAGTATGTCATTCAACAGTTCAAAATGTGGAAACACTTTTACACCTTGTTCATCTATTATCTTGTTGTTGACCTGTACCACCTTCTCATATTGTCTAGCCAGAGCTGGGTCCTCCCTCTGCCTCTGACGGAAGTCAGGAAGATTCAGGTCTGGCAACACTCCCGTATCTATCTGTTCCCCACCCTGGTCATCCCCGGCCATGACCTGCAGTCCTTTGGGCTGACTAATGTTACCAAAAGTCCCAGCCTTTCTTAACCAGTCCTCTTTTTCCGCACGTCTCTGTTTACATGTCTTTGGGACATGGTGTCTACGGGGGAAAATCTCTGGGGAAAAAGGGAACAAGTCTCCGGGCTTCTCCGGTACCAGAGAAGTAGGCTCCGTAGGAGTAGGGGCCAACAATGTTTCGAGGTAGAACAGGAGCAGGTAGCCAGGGATCAACTCCCACTAGTAGGCTAGCCTCTTGATCCTGGATACGCAGTGTAACGTTCGCCGTCGGGTATCTCTTTGTATCCCCATGGATACACTCGATATTCCAAGGAGAGTCATAAGATAGTCTATTGCTTGGAATTAGGCCCTCTAGGATCAGGGTTTTTCCAGAGCCCGAGTCCAGCATGGCGTTTACTTTTGTCCCCTCCAGAGATGCTGGGACTAACCACGGATTGTGGTCCCCTCGGAGACAAGCTGTGGCAGTGGTTCTGCCATATGAACAGTCCATTTCCTCATCTCCTGAGTCCGCAAACTCGGTCATCCGCGGAAGCTCTCGACGGGGCTCGGTGTTTGGACATCTCCGCTGTTGGATGGGGTCCTCCCTTCTGGTTGGTGGGGTTATCCTCTCCACCGGGTGGGTGACAGGAGTCCAGGTTCTCGGGGAATACTGTTGGTGGCGGCCTCCCTTGAGTGATCCAGTGGCCTCGGACCAAGGATGGGCGTCGCTGCGGGAGTTTGTACCAGGAACCCTCCAAGAAGGGAAAGGGTCTTCCGATCGGGTTGACTGGATCTCCTGAGCTGGCGGGTTGTAGACCCCTCGATTGTCTGCTCTCCTGCCTCTAGTATCACCAGAAGCAACTGGTGTTTGCACCGGCCGTTCCCAGCTATCCTGTTGGGTGTCGTCGCCCAGGAAGTTTTCCACCAAGCGGACTGCTGAATCCAGGGAAAATGCAGCGTGTCTTTTTACCCAGGAGCGGGAGGAGGGGGGCAGTATCTGTATGAACTGCTCGAGCACAAACTGTTCAAGGATCTCTGCCTTGTCATGTTTTTCCGGTTGTATCCACCTGGATAAGTCTACTAAGCAGTGGGCTACGACCCGGGGTCTGTCTCGGTTTGTATATTTGACTGTCTGGAACCGCTGTCGGTAGGTCTCTGGCGTGAGGCCTAGGCGATCCAGAATAGCAGCCTTTACTTTCTGATAGTCCATGGCTTCATCCGCTGGAAGAGCCTGGTAGGTTGCCTGAGCTTCCCCTATGAGGAGTGGAGCCAGATTCGTTACCCAGCGATCAACTGTCCAGCCGTGGGCCGTGGCTACCCTTTCAAAAGTGAGGAGAAATGCCTCTGGGTCTTCGTTTGGCTTCATTTTAAGCAGCATCACTGGTGGGTTATTTGGAATCCCTGGTCTGCCTGGGGTTGGGCCTTCGACCAGCAGTTGGAGTAGCTTTTCCTCTCGCCAGGCCTGTTGCTCATCTTGCTGGGCTTGTCGCTCAGTTTGCTGGGCTTGTCGCTCATCTTGCTGGGCTTGTCGCTCTGCTTGCTTCTCTGCTAGCTGGAGCTGTTGCTCAAGGAACTGAGAAAAAAATTTCTCCATTTTTTTTTTGTGTGGCCCTTCAGATACAGGGGCCGTCTGACATCCCACTTCTGACACCACCTGTGGCAGGACGGCCTGTAGCCGAGGTCAGGGAACAGTCCACACGTATAGTTTCAGGATAAATAAAAACATTCAGTGGCTTTATTTCTCCACAGTAACATAACATGCGGGTACACTGTCCCATTAACAAAATAAATCCTGCTCCACTTTGGGAGAAAAACTGACTAATAACACAGCAGACCTATCTAGCAGGCTGGCTGGCTAAACCAGAACCAAACCATAAGGGTACTTTAAGCAGTCAGTAAACAAATGAATAATCCTTACTTTAGTTGAAGTAGTCTTTGGTGAAATCCCTCTGGCTAAGGGCTCACGCAGCAGTGTGCTTCTCTCTCTCTCTCTCTCTGGCAGCTACTGCCAGTCACATGATCGTTTATCTACCTTGCTGGCTCTCAGGTGTCAGCTAAAGAGTTCTGATTTCCTAACTTCCAACTGAGTTAACCGTTATGAGTGCTGGATGAAGCACTCAGATATATGTCTCCCAGGCGTAACTGATAGGAGTTGACTTCACTCTGTCACATTGGGCTAATGGGGAAATGTCCCAATCTGTGGGGACTTTCCCTAATGCACCCATAAGCTGATAGTGAGTCAGGGCCTATCTGGGGCCTGAAGGGCGACTCTAGGCTTAGTCTCAGGGCCACTGGCACCTGAGACACTACCTCATCCTTCTCTGTCCAGCTCCCGACTGACGTGGTCTCACAAGCACGCCAAATGTATCCTTTTGCCTGCAGGAGAATCCTCCAGCCTTATTGGCTGTGCTGCTCCATTCTGGGATATGCAGTTCCCCTGCAGAGCATTTACAGGATGGCCACCACAACTACACTACCACTGTGCATGTGCCAGGCACTTAGAATGGCCGCCGAAACTTTGAGGCCCCTGCGCATGTGCAAGGCTCACACTGCGCATGTGCAACTTCAAAGATGGCGGCCCCTGCTTGTTTGGTACATCGCAGAGCTCCGGCACAATGGAGCTCTCACCCTGACTGCCTGCAGGACAGCCATAGCCATCCCCCGTCCCCGCAGCCATGCTAGGAGGTAAGGGGGACCCAGAGGCGACCTGGCTACACTTAGAAATAATATCAAAGTACTCTGGGTATTTCATCAAATACAAAAGGTGGAGCTTTGGAGATTTAACAAATAGCATTTACTGTACATTTTGTATAGGCAATGTGCAAAATGCTAAAGCTTTAGCACCCTTTTGTGGAGCTGTACAAAAGTTGGGTGCAGCAACCTATCTATTTATAATGTTCTGCATGCTAGAGGGAGGAAGAGAGAGACGATAAAGAAATATTAACAACTCTACAAGTAATAGTATGCTTTGGAAAGCTAATACAATGGGTTAACTTGAATGGCTGCATTAAACAACACTGATTTAGCTGAGAGTTCAGTGGCTCTATGTTTAAGAGAGAGGGGGAGTGGAACTTACAGCATGAAAAATAATGAATTATGACAAATAGATTAATGATTTTGACAAAGGAAGGTTCAATCTTATCTACTGTTTATTTTTAGATAGTTGCTAACTGCATCGTGGAGGCAAGATTCATGTATTTCTTTCTTTCAAATGTTTCACTTAGTTGCAAAGAATGTAGGGGAGCGGACAAGCATTAGATATAGAGATATAGAATAAATAAGTACTTCAGTATTAGGTGATACTTTTTTATTTGGACTAACAATTTATGTCATAGGACAAGCATTCAAGAGTTCTCCTCTCTTCCTCGGGTCAGTAATACTGATTTACAAAGGAATCTATGGCTAAAACAGAGCCAAAGGAAAGCAGGGAAAAAAATAAAAAACCAGAGCTGTAGATAAGGTAGGGTGAGAAAGGAATGTTTCAAGACATTGGATGGGTAATAAAACAGTGACAAGAAACAGCATGGAGGGGGAAGGGGATGCTGTGGAGGGGGGTGAGGGGGGGGATGTGGATAAGAACATTGGCAGAGAGGCAGGCAGGATATTTACAAACGATTGTGATAGTGTTTGAGAAACCCCATATCCGCATTAAGTTCTCTTGTTTTTGTGTCAAAGAGTCTTATCATTCTGAGTTCAAAAGTTTGCAGTATTGTTGATCTGGGGAAGAGAGGAGAACTCTCGAAAGCTTGTCCTATGACATCAATTGTTAGTCCAAATAAAAAAAGGTATCACCTAATACTGAAGTACTGGACTAATACAGCTATTTCTGCTTATATATATATATATATATATATATATATATATATATATATATATATATATATATATATATATATATATATATATATATATATATATATATATAGTGTTCGACAAATCCCAACCAAAAAATCTACTCGCCACCTAGTCCCACCCCCAACCCCGCCCCTAGTCCCGCCCCCAACCCCACCCCTAGTCCCGCCTCCAACCCCGCTCTAAAATAAAATATATAAATAAAATACATTTAATAAATTTCTAGTCAGAACAACATTCTTTTTTGACATAAATGTATTTATTGTATTACATTATACTACAATTAGTCCTTGTTACGTGTGTGTGTGTGTGTGTGTGTGTGTGTGTGTGTAAATGTCAGATCTAGAAATAAAAGGTGCCCTCACTCCCGCAATGTTATACATTGGAGGGGATGTGTTCCCTACCTGTCTTCCAATGTCTTCCGTGTGAAGCTTGAGTCAGATCTGGAAGAAATCAGTATAGGTTATTTCGGTGTAGTATAGGGCAGTTAAGATATATAGGGTAAATAAAATATCTAGATCCAGAGTATGGGTGACAGAGAGTGTGAGGGAGAGAGAGTGTGAGGGAGAGAGAGAGAGAGAGTGTGTGAGGGAGAGAGAGATAATGTGTGAGGGAGAGAGAGAGGGAGAGGGAGAGTGTGAGGGAAAGAGAGAGAGAGAGAGAGAGGGAGAGGGAGAGAGAGAGTGTGGGGGAGAGAGAGAGGGTGTGGGGGAGAGAGAGAGAGAGAGAGAGTAAGAGAGAGAGAGAGAGAGAGAGAGAGAGAGAGAGGGAGAGGGAGAGGGAGAGTGGGAGAGAGAGAGAGTGGGGGAGAGAGAGAGAGTGTGGGGGGGAGAGAGTGTGGGGGAGAGAGAGTGTGTGGGGAGAGAGAGTGTGGGTGGAGAGAGAGTGTGGGGGGGGAGAGAGATTGTGAGGGAGAGAGAGTGTGGGGGAGAGAGGGAGACTGACTGACTGGGAAGGTGACTGACTGACTGGGAAGGTGACTGACTGACTGACTGGGTAGGTGACTGACTGACTGGGTAGGTGACTGACTGACTGGGTAGGTGACTGACTGACTGACTGGGTAGGTGACTGACTGACTGGGTAGGTAACTGACTGACTGGGTAGGTGACTAACTGACTGGTTAGGTGACTGACTGGGTAGGTGACTGACTGACTGACTGGGTAGGTGACTGACTGACTGGGTAGGTGACTGACTGACTGGGTAGGTGACTGACTGACTGACTGGGTAGGTGACTGACTGACTGACTGGGTAGGTGACTGACTGGCTGACTGGGTAGGTGACTGACTTACTGACTGGGTAGGTGACTGACTGACTGGGTAGGTGACTGACTGACTGACTGACTGGGTAGGTGACTGGCTGACTGGGTAGGTGACTGACTGACTGGGTAGGTGACTGACTGGGTAGGTGACTGACTGGGTAGGTGACTGACTGACTGGGTAGGTGACTGACTGGGTAGGTGACTGACTGACTGGGTAGGTGACTGACTGGTAGGTGACTGACTGGGTAGGTGACTGACTGACTGACTGGGTAGGTGACTGACTGACTGACTGACTGGGTAGGTGACTGACTGACTGACTGACTGGGTAGGTGACTGACTGACTGTGTG
The DNA here is from genome assembly GCF_040206685.1 of Ascaphus truei. Classification (NCBI taxonomy): domain Eukaryota; kingdom Metazoa; phylum Chordata; class Amphibia; order Anura; family Ascaphidae; genus Ascaphus; species Ascaphus truei. The sequence goes on along the minus strand of NC_134487.1, from coordinate 260,814,474 downwards.
ACTGACTGACTGGGTAGGTGACTGACTGGCTGGGTAGGTGACTGACTGGGTAGGTGACTGACTGGTTATGTGACTGACTAGGGTAGGTGACTGACTGACTGACTCGGTAGGTGACTGACTGGGTAGGTGACTGACTGACTGACTGAGTAGGTGACTGACTGACTGACTGACTGGGTAGGTGACTGACTGACTGGGTAGGTGACTGACTGACTGACTTGGTAGGTGACTGACTGACTGGGTAGGTGACTGACTGACCGGGTAGGTGACTGACTGACTGACTGACTGACTGGGGAGGTGACTGACTGACTGGGTAGGTGACTGACTGACTGGGTAGGTGACTGACTGACTGGGTAGGTGACTGACTGACTGGGTAGGTGACTGACTGACTGACTGGGTAGGTGACTGACTGGGTAGGTGACTGACTGACTGGGTAGGTGACTGACTGACTGGGTAGGTGACTGACTGACTGACTGACTGACTGGGAAGGTGACTGACTTACTGAGTAGGTGACTGACTGACTGGGTAGGTGACTGACTGACTGGGTAGGTGACTGACTGGCTGGGTAGGTGACTGACTGGGTAGGTGACTGACTGGTTATGTGACTGACTAGGGTAGGTGACTGACTGACTGACTCGGTAGGTGACTGACTGGGTAGGTGACTGACTGACTGACTGAGTAGGTGACTGACTGACTGACTGACTGGGTAGGTGACTGACTGACTGGGTAGGTGACTGACTGACTGACTTGGTAGGTGACTGACTGACTGGGTAGGTGACTGACTGACCGGGTAGGTGACTGACTGACTGACTGGGGAGGTGACTGACTGACTGGGTAGGTGACTGACTGACTGGGTAGGTGACTGACTGACTGGGTAGGTGACTGACTGACTGGGTAGGTGACTGACTGACTGACTGGGTAGGTGACTGACTGGGTAGGTGACTGACTGACTGGGTAGGTGACTGACTGACTGGGTAGGTGACTGACTGACTGGGTAGGTGACTGACTGACTGACTGACTGACTGGGAAGGTGACTGACTGACTGAGTAGGTGACTGACTGACTGGGTAGGTGACTGACTGACTGGGTAGGTGACTGACTGGGTAGGTGACTGACTGGGTAGGTGACTGACTGACTGGGTAGGTGACTGACTGACTGACTGACTGGGTAGGTGACTGACTGGGTAGCTGACTGACTGACTGGGTAGGTGACTGACTGACTGGGTAGGTGACTGACTGACTGGGTGGGTGGGTGACTGACTGACTGGGTGGGTGGGTGACTGACTGGGTGGGTAGGTGACTGACTGACTGGGTGGGTGGGTTGGTGACTGACTGGGTGGGTGGGTGACTGGGTTGGGTAGGTGACTGACTGACACTTAGATGACTGACTAACTGGGTTAGGTGACTGACTAGGGTAGGTGACTGACTGACTGACTGGGTGGGTACGTTGGTAGGTGACTGACTGACTGACTGGGTGGGTTGGGTGGGTAGGTGACTGACACTTAGGTGACTGATTTTAGGTGACTGACTGACTGGGTGGGTGGGTAGGTAGGTGACTGACTGACTGGGTGGGTAGGTGACTGACTGGCTGGGTAGGTGACTGACTGACTGACTGGGTAGGTGACTGACTGACTGGGTGACTGGCTGAAAGGGTAGGTGACTGACTGACTGACTGACTGGGTAGGTGACTGACTGACTGACTAGGTAGGTGACTGACTGACTGACTAAGTAGGTGACTGACTGACTGACTGGGTAGATGACTGACTGGGTAGGTGACTGACTGACTGACTGGGTAGGTGACTGACTGACTGACTGACTGACTGGGTAGGTGACTGACTGACTGGGTAGGTGACTGACAGACTGACTGGGTGACTGACTGACTGGGTAGGTGACTGACTGGCTGGGTATGTGACTGACTGGGTAGGTGACTGACTGGGTAGGTGACTGACTGGGTAGGTGACTGACTGACTGACTCGGTAGGTGACTGACTGGGTAGGTGACTGACTGACTGGGTAGGTGACTAACTGACTGGGTAGGTGACTGACTGACTGACTGGGTAGGTGACTGACTAACTGACTGACTGACTGGGTAGATGACTGACTGACTGGGTAGGTGACTGAATGACTGACTGGGTAGGTGACTGACTGACTGGGTAGGTGACTGACTGACTGGGTAGGTGACTGACTGACTAGGTAGGTGACTGACTGACTGGGTAGGTGACTGACTGGGTAGGTGACTGACTGACTGGGTGGGTGGGTGACTGACTGGGTGGGTGGGTGGGTGACTGACTGGGTGGGTAGGTGACAGACTGACTGGGTGGGTGGGTTGGTGACTGACTGGGTTTAGGTGACTGACTGACTGGGTGGGTGGGTGGGTAGGTGACTGACTAACTTTAGGTGACTGACTGGGTTGGTGGGTGGGTAGGTGACTGACTGACTGACTGGGTGGGTGCGTGGGTAGGTGACTGACTGACTGGGTGGGTTGGGTGGGTAGGTGACTGACACTTAGGTGACTGATTTTAGGTGACTGACTGACTGGGTGGGTGGGTAGGTAGGTGACTGACTGGGTGGGTGACTGGGTGAGTAGGTGACTGACTAGGGTAGGTGACTGACTGACGGACTGACTGACTGACTGACTGACTGGGTGGGTGCGTTGGTAGGTGACTGACTGACTGACTGGGTGGGTTGGGTGGGTAGGTGACTGACACTTAGGTGACTGATTTTAGGTGACTGACTGACTGGGTGGGTGGGTAGGTAGGTGACTGACTGACTGGGTGGGTAGGTGACTGACTGGCTGGGTAGGTGACTGACTGACTGGGTAGGTGACTGACTGACTGACTGACTGGGTAGGTGACTGACTGGCTGACTGGGTAGGTGACTGACTGACTGACTGACTGACTGGGTAGGTGACTGACTGACTGACTGGGTGGGTGACTGACTGACTGACTGGGTAGATGACTGACTGAGTGACTGGGTAGGTGACTGGCTGACTGGGTAGGTGAATGACTGACTGGGTAGGTGACTGACTGACTGGGTAGGTGACTGACTGGGTAGGTGACTGACTGACTGGGTAGGTGACTGACTGGGTAGGTGACTGACTAGGTAGGTGACTGACTGGGTAGGTGACTGACTGACTGACTGGGTAAGTGACTGACTGACTGGGTAGGTGACTGACTGACTGACTGGGTAGGTAACTGGCTGACTGGGTAGGTGACTGACTGACTGGGTAGGTGACAGACTGACACACACACACACACACACACACACACACACACACACACACACACACACACACACACACACACACACACACACACACTCTCCCCCCTACACACACACACACACACACACACACACACACACACACACACACACACACACACACACACACACACACACACTCTCTCTCTCCCCCTTCACACACACACACACACACACACACACACACTCTCTCCCCTTCACACACACACACACACACACACACACACACACACACACACACACACACACACACACACACACGCACGCACGCACGAATACACACGCGCACACACACGCGCACACTCCTACCCATTCAGTCACCTACCCAGTCAGTAGGTGAGGGGGGGTCACGGAGGCCGGGAGAGATTAGGGTGAGGGGGGGTCACGGAGGCCGGGAGAGATTGGGGTGAGGGGGGAAACTGAAGCCGGGAGAGATTGGGGTGATGGGGGGTCACTGAGGCCGAGAGAGATTGGGGTGAGGGGGGGTCACTGAGGCCGGGAGAGATTGGGGTGAGGGGGGGTCATGGAGGCCAGGAGAGATGGCATGAGGGGGTGTCACTGAGGCCGGGAGAGATAGGGGTGGGGGGGGGAGTTGGTGGGTGGCTCGATGGGAGGGGAGGCGACAGATGGCCCTGCAGGGGCCTGAGGCAGACAGGCGCGGAAGGGGCTGGCTGCCGGAAGGGGGAGGATTGAAAGCGCTGAGGAGGGAAAGTATAGTATTGCTGAGAGGTGGGGGAGGAGCGAAGGCACTGCTCAGAGAGCCGGAGGCGGGGTAATCTCCCCCAATAACATGAACCCGCCTCCGGCTTTTTTTTTCTCCAGCGCGAACGCGGGAAAAACAGCAGCGCGAGCGGGGGAAATTAAAAAAACAAACACGTGTGCTGTTTGGGCCAATATTTACTTTTACTATATTTGCTATAAAAGCTTTCTCTTGAGAAAGGTCCCGTGTGGAGGACCGAAACGTTGGTTTATATGTCACACTAAATGTCACACTAAATACAATTTTTTTTGACTACCTTCTGGAGTGCTGCCTCTGATATTCGCTCAAACGGTATCGTATAGCCTATATACATATATATATATGTAGCCCCCTGTAAACAGCAAGGGCTATTAAATCTTCCTACTACTGTGGTAAGCCCTGTTAAAGGCAGGCCCCAGTAGTAATCATGGGTTTCCCCCACTTGCAAAGCCCTGCCTGCTTGATTAATACAAGCCTGTCTCTGCTGCCGGCCTGTGCAGAGGGGAGGTCTTGTTGATGTCATGAGGGGTGGGGCTGACCAAATTTAGTAGCGGTTCCTGTCAGTCAGAGTCAGTCAGTTCAGTCCAGGAGGTCCGATGGAAGGTTGGAGTGTCTGGCTGGACAGTCAGATAGTAAGAGAGAGTGTAGCTAGGTTCCTGAGGAGTAGGGAAAAGGGAGACCAAAAAGCGCACCAGCACAAACGGAGCAGGAAGAAACCAGAACAAAAAAATGATTAAAAGGGCACTTTAATGTGGCAAAAGACCCATAAAATGCATTTCGAACATCGCAGCGTTCTTTTTCAAGGATAAAACACAATGTGATAACATCCATTATATACCCTCTTACCTGTGGGCCATTTCGCGCCAAAAATCAGAACCTGATGACGTCATAACAGAGCGACTCAGTGCCGATCTAAGGGCAAAAGGAAGTACCAAAGGCAGTGTGGCCATTTTGGATGTGGGCAAACATAGGAACACAATAACAAAGCTTTATTGACCATTCCAGCAGAACAAAATACATTGCTGCTAACTGGACAAGCATATTTAAACGAAATAAAGCTATATTAAACTAAACTAATGCTTAATAAAGGGTACTATTATATCAAGGAAAAACATGAACAAGGTGGATTAAAAAACTAGCTGTGTTGCAACAAAGTTATATACAAAAAAAAAAAAAAAAAGTTAAAAATAAAAACCTCTAGACATGATTAAAAAAATGTGCAAGAAAAGTAAATTTAAAGACATATTACACATACATACTGCATAACACAGATTGTGTACCTAAATCATAGGAACCAGGGAAATACAACCATTATAAAATATGAAGTATTATCCACAAGATACATCAAAGAACAATTTAAGCTTACATATTAGCATAATATTTGCATGATAAGGCATAGGTTCAAAGGTTATAATGACAAGAATATAATGTCCAATATAATGACAATTGTCTTATTTAATCTGTATTACCAACTAATTACACCATAATACGTCTATCACAAAAATGTTTACAAAAAATGTGTTAGTTGCCAGTCAATGTTCAAGCCCATAGGGAAGCGCGTTTGGAGAGTGAAGATCCAATACGCCTCCCTACGGTCCAGAAGGTTGATATGATCACCTCCTCTAGATTTAGAAATAACTGATTCAATCCCCAAAAAGGAAAAATTATTAATTCCTCCCTGACCACATTCAGTGAAATGTTTTGAGACTGGATGATTAGTGTCTCTCAATTTTATGAGCCTTAAATGCTCTAACATCCTGACCTTAAGGGCTCTAGTCGTCCTCCCCACATACCTCTTGCCACAACCACATGTTATTAGATAAATCACAAATTGACTTTTACAATTTATAAAACTGTTAATCTTAAATTCCTTATTTGGTAATATATTCACACCATGTGGCGGTGGCAAGGCAAACTGGAAAAAACTTTTGGCAGGCTTCATGTGTTTACATGCACTACAAGAGCCACATTTGAAGGAACCCCTAGTGATAAAAGTTTTTTTGAGACCAGAAGATTTGAGTTCACTTGGTGAAACATGAGATCCAATTGTTCTCGCTCTACGATATACAAAAGTAGGACCAGAATCCACATATTTTTTAAGGACAGGGTCCATGGATAAGACATTCCAATGTTTTGAAATTATAGAGTTTACTTTTCCACTTTGTTTACTAAATTGTGAAATAAAAAGAGGACATTTGTTTTTTGATTCTGTCAGTCCATGTGAGTCCTGTTTAATACCAATTGTCTTTACATTGTTAACAAGGCGAGAATCTCCAATTGGATGTGTGGGCAACAATGATGCTCTCTCTGTATGTAATGCATTTTCAAATGCAATTGCTAAATGTGATTTGGGGTATCCCCTTTCCAAAAATCTCCTTGTAAGCTCCTCAGACTGAGAAAGGAAACCACTCATAGTGGAACAATTCCTTCTCAGTCTGAGGAACTGTCCCCTTGGTATGGCCTTTATGACATGGGATGGGTGGCAGCTGTCCGCCCTAAGAAAGGTGTTCCTGGCATTTTGCTTCCTATAAACATCCGTTTGGATTTTTTTGTCTATGTCTACAAATAATTGTAGATCCAGAAATTCAATGTGATGGAAATGAAAATTTAATGTAAATCTTAGATTATAAAGATTATTATTAAGATAAGATACAAAAGTGTGAAGTGTAGTGACATCCCCCCTCCAAATAATAATTAGGTCGTCCACAAATCTTTTATAAAAAACAATATTGTGACGAAATAAATTAGTGCTCGAATAAATAAAAAGTGCTTCCCACCATCCCATAAATAAGTTCGCAAAAGAAGGAGCAAAACTTGTACCCATAGCAGTGCCAATAAGTTGCAAATAAAACTTACCATTAAATGTGAAAAAGTTGTGCGTGAGTAAAAAGTGTATAGCGTCCAAAATAAAAGCCGATTGAAAGATTGATATTTCTGGTATCTCAATAAATTGGCGGACCGCTGCCAAACCATGGTCATGTTGTATAACAGAATACAGAGAGGTAACATCAAGTGTTACCCACAGGTAATCATTACCCCATTTAACATTTTTGATCTGATCAAGAAGATCACCAGAGTCCCGTATAAATGAGGGCAATTTCCTAACAAATGGCTGAAGAAAACCATTAACATATCTTGACAGACCATCTCCCAAAGATCCAATACTAGAGACAATGGGACGACCTGGAGGGTCGACCAATGTCTTGTGGATCTTTGGGAGATGGTGGAAGATAGGAATAATGGGATGAGATGGAATAATGAATTTAACCTCGTCCTTCGACAGAACTTCCATAATAACACCTGAGTCAACCAGTTCTACAAGGAACTCCAAGAATTGCGGTGTGGGGTCGGCGGATAGTACACGATAGGACCGGCCATCATCCAGTTGGCGTAATGCCTCCCTGATGTAACCGTCTCTGCCCTGCACCACCACCGCACCCCCCTTGTCCGCACTCTTAATGACCAATGCAGAATTATTTTTCAAAGATTTTAAAGCTAAACGCTCACTTTGATTCAAATTGTCATGATCTATATAGGATAGGGAAAATCCCTGAGCTAGAAGACGAAGGTCTCTTATAACCAGATTTTCAAACATAGTCAGAAATTGACCCTTGACATGAGTGGGGTAGAACACAGAACTCCTTTTTAGGCCTGAATTCCATTCAGAAAATGTAGGAATATTAACATCATCAACCGTTTGTTCAGATAAAAGATCATTCATATCTTGCAGGGTACAAAAATCATTAAATGTATGTAAAGCAATAGATACCGGAGGAACAGAGTCGGATGAGGGGACATCACTCTCGGTAGCGTGTGATGGCCCCCCATCTAAATCCTCATCTCCGGTCAACCTAGTAACATTTGGAATAAAATTGTCAAAAAACTTTTTCAAGGATAATTTCCGAACAAACTTATACACATCAATAGTGGTTTCGAACAAATTAAAGTTCATTGAAGGTGAAAATTTTAGGCCTTTATCCAGTAGTGACAACTCTGTAGGAGAGAGAGCAGTTCCTGAAATATTTATAACATTAGATATATCATTCAAAACTTCTTCCTTTTGGAGGCGGACCTGTAGCCCCCTCCTCCTCCCCCCCCCTCCTCCCTCTTCTGATTCTCTTGTGTCCTTTTGAAATAAAGGGAAAGATTTTGGTTGTTGCTGTTGCTGTCTCTGTTGATTAACATTTTGATAAGAAAAAGCATCCTGGGACCTAGGTGGTTGACCCCAAAAGGTGCGTCCACCCCTCCCTCGCCCCCTGGATGGAGCTCAACGACCATGATGATCATCATTCTCAAATGTATTGACAAAAGATACAGAATGAGAGGTAGAGGCAGTTTCTGCATCTGAAACATCAGATTCGCCACTCTGATAATCCACATTCTTAGATTTTAAAATGGACTTATTGGGAGTAGATTTAAACTGAATGAATGATTTATCTTTGTTATTTGATCTTTCCTGAATAGAATTTATCCTCTGCCAATGGTAAACCTGGTTCTTTTCATAGTCATATCTGTCCCGATCATATTTAATTTGTTTTTTAGACATAATACCACATTCCACATTTTTTACCGTTTTGGAGAGAATAACATCAAATTCCTTAAAGCCCTTTAAACCTTTGAAACTGTATAGGTTTTTTTGCAGTTCTGTGATTTGAATATCAAGCTGATCTTTCTCCTTCATTTTCTGAAACACTATTAACTCCATCAAACGAAAAGAGCAGTCATTGAGGGCTGTCACCCATCTATTTTCAAAATCCACATCCGGAAAACCAAAGGAGGGGGCTTTTTTAACCCTTAGTCCTCTTGGGATCCTTTTACATTTAGCATAGTTCTCCAGGCTTATAATGTCCCACCATAAGCGGTTCTTATGAATCAATAAACTTTCCAATTTTTGAAAGTGGATTTTGAGATCAGAGATGTCAGTGGTATCCAAATCCACAATGTTATCAAACACACGTAAAGCTTGTTTTTTTCTCTGTGTATCATCACAAGTGTTGAAAAAATAAGTATCCGAAATATCTTCTAATTCATCCATATTATCCCCTGGTTCCTCCATACCAATATAATGGAACACAAAGGGGGTACTGAAGCCACAAAAAAAGTAACTATAAAAGTGTATAAAAAGCAAAAATATAAAAATTAGGAATCTTCCTTTTAAATTCAAAGATTAAGCTCCAAAAAACCTATGCATGTGCGGCTCCAACCTGTATATATTGCAATATGGAAAATAGCTGAAGCGCTCAAATGCAGGTATATCTCAAAATGATAATAAGCCAGACCACTGTACCAGGGTACTAACAATTGATATAGTACCTATTGTGTCATATAATGGGTACTATCCTCCTGAAGACAGGTGGTGTGTGGTGCAACCCACTCACCATATGTCTCATTGGCAGGTTCCCCTGAAAAATATGCAAATACTCACATCCTGGTAGGGCAGGCAGGCTGTGCAGCTACTCAATGCAATACAGGGAAAAGGGAGACCAAAAAGCGCACCAGCACAAACGGAGCAGGAAGAAACCAGAACAAAAAAATGATTAAAAGGGCACTTTAATGTGGCAAAAGACCCATCCAATGCATTTCGAACGTCGCAGCGTTCTTTTTCAAGGATAAAACACAATGTGATAACATCCATTATATACCCTCTTACCTGTGGGCCATTTCGCGCCAAAAATCAGAACCTGATGACGTCATAACAGAGCGACTCAGTGCCGATCTAAGGGCAAAAGGAAGTACCAAAGGCAGTGTGGCCATTTTGGATGTGGGCAAACATAGGAACACAATAACAAAGCTTTATTGACCATTCCAGCAGAACAAAATACATTGCTGCTAACTGGACAAGCATATTTAAACGAAATAAAGCTATATTAAACTAAACTAATGCTTAATAAAGGGTACTATTATATCAAGGAAAAACATGAACAAGGTGGATTAAAAAACTAGCTGTGTTGCAACAAAGTTATATACAAAAAAAAAAAAAAAAAGTTAAAAATAAAAACCTCTAGACATGATTAAAAAAATGTGCAAGAAAAGTAAATTTAAAGACATATTACACATACATACTGCATAACACAGATTGTGTACCTAAATCATAGGAACCAGGGAAATACAACCATTATAAAATATGAAGTATTATCCACAAGATACATCAAAGAACAATTTAAGCTTACATATTAGCATAATATTTGCATGATAAGGCATAGGTTCAAAGGTTATAATGACAAGAATATAATGTCCAATATAATGACAATTGTCTTATTTAATCTGTATTACCAACTAATTACACCATAATACGTCTATCACAAAAATGTTTACAAAAAATGTGTTAGTTGCCAGTCAATGTTCAAGCCCATAGGGAAGCGCGTTTGGAGAGTGAAGATCCAATACGCCTCCCTACGGTCCAGAAGGTTGATATGATCACCTCCTCTAGATTTAGAAATAACTGATTCAATCCCCAAAAAGGAAAAATTATTAATTCCTCCCTGACCACATTCAGTGAAATGTTTTGAGACTGGATGATTAGTGTCTCTCAATTTTATGAGCCTTAAATGCTCTAACATCCTGACCTTAAGGGCTCTAGTCGTCCTCCCCACATACCTCTTGCCACAACCACATGTTATTAGATAAATCACAAATTGACTTTTACAATTTATAAAACTGTTAATCTTAAATTCCTTATTTGGTAATATATTCACACCATGTGGCGGTGGCAAGGCAAACTGGAAAAAACTTTTGGCAGGCTTCATGTGTTTACATGCACTACAAGAGCCACATTTGAAGGAACCCCTAGTGATAAAAGTTTTTTTGAGACCAGAAGATTTGAGTTCACTTGGTGAAACATGAGATCCAATTGTTCTCGCTCTACGATATACAAAAGTAGGACCAGAATCCACATATTTTTTAAGGACAGGGTCCATGGATAAGACATTCCAATGTTTTGAAATTATAGAGTTTACTTTTCCACTTTGTTTACTAAATTGTGAAATAAAAAGAGGACATTTGTTTTTTGATTCTGTCAGTCCATGTGAGTCCTGTTTAATACCAATTGTCTTAACATTGTTAACAAGGCGAGAATCTCCAATTGGATGTGTGGGCAACAATGATGCTCTCTCTGTATGTAATGCATTTTCAAATGCAATTGCTAAATGTGATTTGGGGTATCCCCTTTCCAAAAATCTCCTTGTAAGCTCCTCAGACTGAGAAAGGAAACCACTCATAGTGGACAATTCCTTCTCAGTCTGAGGAACTGTCCCCTTGGTATGGCCTTTATGACGCTGCGACGTTCGAAATGCATTGGATGGGTCTTTTGCCACATTAAAGTGCCCTTTTAATCATTTTTTTGTTCTGGTTTCTTCCTGCTCCGTTTGTGCTGGTGCGCTTTTTGGTCTCCCTTTTCCCTGTATTGCATTGAGTAGCTGCACAGCCTGCCTGCCTGCCCTACCAGGATGTGAGTATTTGCATATTTTTCAGGGGAACCTGCCAATGAGACATATGGTGAGTGGGTTGCACCACACACCACCTGTCTTCAGGAGGATAGTACCCATTATATGACACAATAGGTACTATATCAATTGTTAGTACCCTGGTACAGTGGTCTGGCTTATTATCATTTTGAGATATACCTGCATTTGAGCGCTTCAGCTATTTTCCATCCTGAGGAGTAGGGCCTAGTAGTTCAGAGGTGGATCACTGCCTCTCACCCTGCTTATGGGGTGAGGGAAGAGCTAGCCCCACCCGTGGCGCCCTTGGCTGTGGGTGGAGGCAGGGAGAAGAGATACCCTTCAGACCATCCTGCGTAGAACGGTCTGGTGGGAGAGGAGGAGGAGGCATTTGTGTATCTGTATTGCTGTGCTGCTACTACTGCTCTGCCAACAGTGAGTACAATAAAGACTCTGTTGCTTTCAACATTGTGCCGAGTGATTCTGGAGTGTTCACCCCGGGACTAAAGGGGGTTCTTCTATAAGGGTCTCTTCCCACCTCCCTGGGAATTATAGGAGATGGAGGCGCTGCACCATTAAGACCACATGGAGGCCAATACCTCAGAAGCCTGGTCCTGTCTCCCCCATAACATCGCGGGAAGCTCAGGCCCTCCTGTCCCAACAGGTATGCACCACCCATCACCATGTAATCCGCCCTCATGCACCCTAGATACATGCACCCTAGATACATCAGTTGAGTCTAGGGGGGGGGAACAAGGGTAACATTTGGAGGCGCTGCTGAGATGAAGGATGCCAGGACAGGTCAGTCTTATAGCAAGGCGGAACGGGCAAAGTGAGATGCACTCTCCGTGCAGGTGCTGGAGGAGGAAGGGTGCGATTGCACAAACCGGGGGTAGTCAGGGGAGCGTAGCCTCCCGCACAGTACGTAGCGTGATGAGGGATGAAGTAGCTAGAGCTGCCGAGTCCCTTGCGGCAGGTAGCGTGAGGCAACTGGGGGGGTCATAGCGGTAACCAATCCGGGGACCATGGCCCAGGGCCCGCTTTACGAGTAGCCAACAGTAGGAGACGCCCGTACCGATGGAGTTGCCGGTACCTAGCTATCACAAACACAGACGCACCACAGAGCACTTGCACGTAGACACCAAGAGTACAGTGCATAGGAGGAGAGGAGTTCTGCTGAGCCTGGGGTAGAAGCCACCTCATTTTAGTGAGCCACAGACAGTATGAAGATGCAGAGTTCACATTTGGAGGGAAAGCACGGTCTATGTACGAGATATCCGGTAGACATTGAGAGTAGGGCAAAGGCACATTTGGAGGGAGTATCCAAGATGGCGGCCATCCCTACACGTGCACCGAGGAGCAGGAGAGGCAAGCTAAAATGGCGGTTCCCGCCAAGCCTGGAGCAAGCACGTAAGAATTGCAAAAGGACTGTGAGACAGTTGTGGCGGGAAATGTGCAAGAGTCTGGCACCAAACCCAGATTCCTTGCAAGAGGAGAGGAGCGGCGCGAAAGCCGAGAGCCCACCCACCTGTGCTGTGATTGGTCAGAAGGCCAGACCACGTCACTTTGAAGGAGAGAAAGCCCCACCTCTGGATTCCACCAGAGGGAGGAGGGCCCAAGCGAGCCAATCAGGAGAGTCCTCCCCAGCCAAGGGAGGGACAGGAAGTGAGAGCGAGGAGCTTCATTTCTTTCTGACAGTCACAGAGAGCGGAGCTGAGCTATTGAACTGTTCCAATCCTACGAGAACTATGTCAGAGATGAACACTACCGTGGTCCAAGTACCAGGCGTTCTGCTAGTGGTCCAGATAGCCGATCAGGAGTACCTGCGGTGCCTGTGCGCTCATTGCGGAGTGCCCGGCGAGGTACCCAGCACCAAAGCCCATTGCTCCATGTGTGGTACCTACTACTTCTGGCCTACAGAGCTGGAACCGATGACCAAGACCCCTCGGGGTGCCTCTCCGGGAATGATATCGGAGGTGGCGGAGAGCAGCGAGAGAACGGCCCTGGTTCCCCGTTACAAACGAGCAGGGCGAACCCAGGCCCAACCGGCTGTCGAGCCGAAAGAACTGTCCAAGGAAAAGAGAGCGACCGCAGTGGGGGTACCTGAGCACGCCAGCTTTGTACCTATACACACTGGCGGTATCGCCAAAGATTCCGGTGATTCCCGAGCTGAGGAGCCGATCATAATTTCATCCGAAGAAGAGGTTGGTGTCTCATCGGTGGCGATGTGCCTACCGGCGAACCACCCCAGTGGCATCAAGGAGGAGCAGCCAAGCGCGGACCCCATCCGACAGCAAGTGCTTGTGCGGCCAGAGGCCCGGAGCAGTCTCACAGCCGTTATGACTCCCAGTGCGGAGGAGATGGCGATCGAAGCGACCCCGAGGGGCCTGATCTCATCAAAGAGCAGCGGAGCGGTAAGGAGACTCCACCACCCCCTTATTCCTGCCAGGAGGAGACCGTAACCACGGAGGACGAGAAGGAGAGGCTTGAGGCCTACTTGTTCGGCCGTGTACCGGATGCTCCGCCAAAGCCCATGCTGGTCCTCGACGTACTTCCGGTGCGTAACCACGGGGCGGATGGCGATTCTGCGGGCACACCTGATGACATAATTTTCGGGTCCACCGGAAAGAGAAGGCCGAGATTATTGTCTTCATCACGGAGCATAGAGCCGGTCCTTACCCGGTATGCTCTACAGAGTCGAGGTCCATCGGGAGAGGCGCGAAGCATGGCAGAGCGCGAGTCAAAAAAGGCGGCCATGAGCCGTGGAATTGTCCGCTTGCTGGACACTGATCTGGACATTGCCCCAGCCCCAGTCCCTAGCCCCACTGCCCCGGCCACTGCCCCTGCCCCGTCACGAGTGATACCACTGAGACCTACCAGGGATAAGTTGTGTAAATTCCCCACCTACTCTCAGGACTTGCGGGATTGGGGACCGAGTGATGAGGGATCTGATGGGGAGATACCGTATTCAAGCGTAATACCTGTGCCTAACCCTGTACCGTTTTGTCCAACAGCTAGAGGGAGAGCCCGTGCGTCATATACTCCATCAGAGGCTGGGCCTTCCAGACCAGTGGTGCATAAGATTAATCCTACAAGGTACATAAATGCTAAGGGAAGGAGAGATTGCTCGCGATCTACTGATGCAGGTACGTCAGGTGTATCATCTCAGGTAGAATCAGAAGTGGAACGCACAAGTCATTCCGCAGAGTCTGAGCACCGTGATAGATGGTGGGCACCTTTGTTCGCCGGTTACCACGAAGGGATGGACCGTACCCGGTTCCTTCACATAAAGAATAATGTTGTTGATCATTGGTGGGCGGCTGGGTCTTTCACTCAACAGGAGGTGGAGGATGAACTAGACCATAGGTACAAGGAAATAGAACAAAAGCTCATTGTACCACGTGGCCAAAGTATTTTGTATGACGAGATAGCCCCAGAAGAGCCGTTGTTTTGGGTGGGTCGCCGAACACTCACCAAATTAAGTAGGGCTGATAGAGCCATTGTGGCCAGATACCGCCAGTCACACGGATATGAGTACCCTTATGTGCCTGAGTCTATCATGCGGAATAGAGGAGAACAGAGACAGTTGGTTAAGGGAGGCGGTCCAAGAGTACTTACGAACAAAGTTTGGTAAGGCCGGTTATCACAATGAAGACAAAATTAGTGAGCTGGTGCGTATATGGAGTATAGGGAGATGCATCTATATGCATAGTGTGAGTTACCGACCGGAACATGGGTCAGTTCAGTCGTTTTCTGTAACGGTCACTGATCACAATGGCAGGAAAATACGAAAGCCAGACCCTAAGCATTATTATTAGTTCTCCATGTTAGGAGTAACTGGATTCAGTGTGTACTAATTACTACCTCAAGATGTTATGACCATGTGTGTGTATAACCTGTGTTTGTTCCCCAGGTTGTTCAATGCAGGATGGTACTGCCGAGCGAGGTCCAAGTGGGGACCATTGGATTTCCACCATAGGGAGAGTGTAGCCCCCTGTAAACAGCACGGACTACTAAATCTTCCTACTACTGTGGTAAGCCCTGTTAAAGGCAGGCCCCAGTAGTAATCATGGGTTTTCCCCCCTTGCAAAGCCCTGCCTGCTTGATTAATACAAGTCTGTCTCTGCTGCCAGTCTGTGCAGAGGGGAGGTCTTGTTGATGTCATGAGGGGCGGGGCTGACCAAACTTAGTAGCGGTTCCTGTCAGTCAGAGTCAGTCAGTTCAGTTCAGTGCGGTGCTACGACTAGTTCAGTTCTGGTCTACGCCGAGTTAGTTCAGTTCAGCCAGAGAGAGAGTCAGGAGTGAAGTGTCCAGGAGGTCCGATGGAAGGTTGGAGTGTCTGGCTGGACAGTCAGATAGTAAGAGAGAGTGTAGCTAGGTTCCTGAGGAGTAGGGCCTAGTAGTTCAGAGGTGGATCCATGCCTCTCACCCTGCTTAGGGGGTGAGGGAAGAGCTAGCCCCACCCGTGGCGCCCTTGGCTGCGGGTGGAGGCAGGGAGAAGAGATACCCTTCAGACAATCCTGCGGAGAACGATCTGGTGGGAGAGGAGGAGGAGGCATATCGTGTATCTGTATTGCTGTGCTGCTACTACTGCTCTGCCGACAGTGAGTACAATAAAGACTCTGTTGCTTTCAACATTGTGCCGAGTGATTCTGGAGTGTTCACCCCGGGACCAAAGGGGGTTCTTCTATAAGGGTCTCTTCCCACATCCCTGGGAATTATAGGAGATGGAGGCGCTGCACCATTAAGACCACATGGAGGCCAATACCTCAGAAGCTTGGTCCTGTCTCCCCCATAACATCACGGGAAGCTCAGGCCCTCCTGTCCCAACAGGTATGCACCACCCATCACCATGTAATCCGCCCTCATGCACCCTAGATACATCAGTTGAGTCTAGGGGGGGGAACAAGGGTTACATATATATAATATATATACACTTTTGTTAATTTTCACAAGTGCTTGAGTGCCTGCTATTTTTGTCTTGTGCTAACTCTCTCTCTCTCAACCTCTGTGTGAGGCGCATCACTGTCTTGTCACGGGATGCGTCATGGGGCAGGACCGAAGTGTGTGTGTGTGTCATCAGAAGTAGGTGTCCTGCAATCAAGCAATGATCAGCTGCCTGTACGAACTCTCTGCTGTACATGTGGGCCCCTCTCCCTTCCAATGAATACAGACACCCAGTCAGTCACCTACCTATCCAGTCAGTCACCCATCAGCCCAGTCAGTCATAGTCACCCACCCAAGTGTCAGTCATCCACCCAGTCAGTCACCCACCCAGTCACCCACCCAGTCACCCACTCAGTCAGTCAGTCAGTCAGTCAGTCACCCATTCAGTCAGTCACCCACCCACCCAGTCACTCACTCAGTCAGTCAGTCAGCCACCCAGTCAGTCAGTCACCACCCACCCAGTCAGTCACCCATCCACCCAGTCAGTCATAGTCACCCACCTAAGTGTCAGTCAGACCTAGTCATCCACCCAGTCAGTCACCAAGTCAGTAAGTCACCCACAAAGTCAGAAACTCAGTCAGTCACCCACCCAGTCAGTCAGTCATCCACCCAGTCACTCACCCAGTCAGCCACCCAGTCAGAGAGTCACCCAACCTGTCAGTCAGTCACTCAGTCACTCAGTCACCGAGTCCTTAAGTCAGTCACCAACCCAGTCAGTCAGTCAGTCAACTCACACCCAGTCAGTCACCCACCCACCCAGTTACCCAGTCAGTCATCCACTCACTCACCCAGTCACCCACTAATCAGTCAGTCAGTCACCTACCCACCCAGTCAGTCACCCACCCACCCAGTTACCCAGTCAGTCATCCACTCACTCACCCAGTCACCCACTAAATCAGTCAGTCAGTCACCTACCCAATCAGTCAGTCACCCACCCACCCACCCCATCTCTCTCTCTCTCTCTCTCTCTCTCTCTCTCTCTCTCTCTCTCTCTCTCTCTCTCTCTCTCTCTCTCTCTCTCTCTCTCTCTCTCTCTCTCTCTCTCTCTCATCTCTCTAGAATCTCTCTCTCTAGAATCTCTCTCTCTCTCTCTCTAGAATCTCTCAATCTGACAAGAAAGTGCAAGTTTATCTCTGCTTCATACTGGGATGAATGAGGTTTCTGTATCTGCTGGATGACAAATTATTTATTTTACTTATTGAATTCAGAATTAAGAAGGAGCATTACGAGGAAATGAGAGGGGCACTGTAATATGGATTTATACCAAATTGGTAAACATGGGAAGATATATTGATCCAGAGAGAAATCTGATTGCCATTACTGGAGTCAGGAAGGAATTTATTTTTTTCTCCTTATCATATATCATTGGATAATGTTTCAGTGGAGGGTTTTGGTCACTTTTTTTTACCCACCTTAACTAATATAATGTATGGCAAAGCTAATATAGCCAGCATCATACTGAAGAGGCCCAAAAGCTTGAAACATCTGTCTGTGAGTACAGTAGGTTATACTGGTTATGTGCTTGTTTAACCCAGGCTGTGCTGAAAAGCTATATAATACAGCAGGCATGTGCTTATAGGAGTCCATATTAAAATAGACATGAAGTAAAAGGTGTGTGGTTTGCTCATTTGCATGTCATTTCCCAGAATCCTTGGTTTCAATGAAAGTATTGTATGTTAAGAGATAATGGTGCAAGCAGGCCTGCAAACCTGCCTGAGACATGTGAATGTGCTCACAAGGGATATTTTTATTTGTATATACTTTACAAAATAAATATATTTTTATGCTGCTTAAGATGTATTTAAAGATCACGATTCCCATAATGAATCCCCGAGTAATTTTTTAAAAATTGATCAATAACAAATCATCACTCACTGACTTAAGGAAGTCTTTTGAACGGGAGTACTATATTATCTGATTCACATGAGATTATAGGGATGTTTTCATTAAACTGAGATGGTGCCAATTAGGGCACATTTGCTATCAGTTCATCACATAAATAAAATATACATTTATTAATTGAGTGGACACATTAATTGCAGACACATTACTGGCATTATTTGGTGTGTTTTTGTCATTTGCACCAAGTGCTACATGACATTTTAAATAAATATAACAAAGAAGTCCAGAGCAATTAAAACTTTCTTAAAATTAAAAATTTATGCTTTCGTGATTCAGTCGAAACATTTTAGTATGTATAAGCCCCAGCAAATTCTGTTAAGTTTTTTTTTTTTTTTTTTTAACTTGAGAGCTACTTTCTACCCATTATTATCTTTTTTTACAGGCCACTTCAGGTATCACTTAGAGTTTAAGCTTATTGGAGGGTCTTCCTTTGCCTTATATTATCATTTACCAGCTGCTGTTATCCCCATTGTTTGTACTACTGTGTATTTTACTTGTGTGGCAACTGTGTAAAGTATTGTGTACACTGTTGGCACTATATAAATAAATGTAAAGATACATACAGTATGTGTCTTTTACTTTAGTTTTGTTCTTTTTTATTACAAACAATTTTTTCTGTTTAATCCGAATGTTGATAATGGAAAAATTATTTATGAAATGCATTTCTGTAAGTAGCAACAGCGTCTGTAGTAATTTTATGTAAATGCTAGTTCTAGGAAATAGAAGAGCACCCACAAAGAAACCTACTGTACATGGTATATTACCATTTCATGCTATAAATTAAGAAATAGGTTTAAAATGCTACACTCGTGTTTACTTGTGTTATAAATAGAAAGCATACTGTAAAGGCACAGTCTTGGGTTCTGCAAACTTATATATGGGATTTAGCATTCATGCTTGACATTTGGTGGTGTAAAAACACTTTTCAATGTTTCACTTTTCCTCCAACAAAACCCCTCTTAACTTCTGTCTCCAGATATCTCTCAGAACGATACACACCATATTATTCCGCCTTGTATCTTTGAATCTACATTAATCAGATATCAGCCAGCCGCATTGCAACACACATAACCTATCATTTGTGAATGAGTTATAAATATAGTTATATAATAGTTCAGCTAGGAGATTGTCAATTAGCAACATTGTCACGGTAGCTAATGATAGGTTATAATATACACAAAATATCTGGGTTGAATTGAATACGACTTAGATATAATAAATATAGTTTATTCCTTAAAGAAGGAGAACGCACAAGATGGTACAAATAACAGACAAAATATGGACACTTACTTAGGGGTTGGACAATGAAGCACTCAGGTACAGAATTGGCAATTCATTCAGCAATACAGGTTCAAATGAAGACATCACGAAAGACACTGGGTATAGTGCTTACCCTCGTTTATATGGAGTTTCAGCCCCATACCGTAACATTGGGCGCCTAAAAGTCTAACAGACTTGTTGTCAGGAATCCGCTCCGCGGTTTACTGGTTGCCTTACCTTGCAGACCGGTGCAGTTCTGGAACAGCTCTCCTGATGTTTGCTGCAGCCTGGATTCACTCACCAAAGCTATACACACTCCCTCTGGTATCTACTGCAGCTGTGCAGCCTATCACTGCAACCTAGACTTGCATTCACTCATTGGAGCAGTACCTTCACACCCCCGCTGGGGATTGGCCCGCTGGCCTTTAAGTACTGCTTTCCCATAATGCTCCCTGCCGAGCATAGTCCTTACTGGATGTCACCAACTGTTCTGCCACAAGCTCTTGCTTGTTCCCCTGTGCTGAAGCGGAGGTTTCCCTTGCGTCCTTCAGCTTCCTGTTTTCCTGTGCTGAAGCAGAGGTTTCGTCCCTGCGTCCTTCAGCCTCCTGGATTCCTGCACTGAAGCGGAGGTTTCGCCCCGGCGTCCTTCAGTCTCCTGGATTCCTGCACTGAAGCGGAGGTTTCCATGTTTATCTACAGCTTCCTGGTTCCTGGGGCCTACTCTTTCCCTAATCTAGAGAGGCCGTGTCCTGGTTCCTGCGCTGCTACAGAGGATTCCCTAGCCCGCTCAGGACCCTTGCGCTGTAGCACTGGTTTAACCGTGCAGCTAGGCGGTGTGTAAATCTGGTCTGTCTTCCACCTCCTGAGACCAGTACCATGGGCCATGGTCGCCGCACGCGCAGAGGCCACCCCAGCGCTCCTAAGCTGAAGCGGGGTTTTCCTGACTCCCTGTTGCCGAATTCCTACTTGGACAATGTTTATTCTGACGTCTCCTGTCCTGACCCTGGCTTGTACAACGACGATGCTGTCTTCTTCTGTCCTGACCCTGGCTTGTACAATGACGATGCTGTCTTCTCCAATCCTGACCCTGCTACGTACGACTATGAACTGCGCAATCCGGATCAGCCTGCGAGGTTTAAGGTCAGTGCTTTTACAACCCTACCTCAGCCAAGCGGTCCGACCCGAGTTTGTGGCGAGCACAACCGTGACACTTGTATCTGGTCAGGAAACCCTTTTGTCTGTAAGTGTGAATTATGGCACTTACAGACCACTCAGGCTCTGTGTTTCTCCGCCCTATTGTACACAATATGAGTGGTCAAGTCTTTGATCAGGGGGGCTGTTGTAGACAAAGGGTCGCCCTCCTGAACATTAACATAAAGCAGAGCCAGTAACTTTCCCGGGCTTTTATACCAGTCTTGCAAAACAGTATATTCTTAAATATCTACACATATTAAAATAATCTGTTCTGTGGGTCTGAGCGGGCTGAAATTTGGCAGGTCCTCATGATGGAGGACCTTTGCCATAGTGGCCAAATATCAGCTTTCCACGACCCCCAGAACCGGAGATACAAAAAACAAGTTAAAATCCCCTATTAACTTTAATGCAGGATTCTCCGCTATAAGCTAAAAGAAATCACTGCATTTCACTCTTCCATTGAAATCAATGGGCTCCACCGCTATAGGCTTTCAATGGAGCAACTCCGCCATTGAAGTCAATGAGGAAATCACAATTTTCACATTTGCCCATACTCCGTCTGGTTGATTGGAGAGGGCTGGTAATGGCCATGCAGTCATGCCGGAGCAGTGACTACATGCGACCAAAATCCCAGCCTCTGGTACTCACAGAACTGGAGATATAGGTTTACACTTTATACATATTTGGACTTAGCCGTTTCAAATCCACGCAGCTTTCTTCCATTAGAATCAATAGGGCCGGCGCGGCCATAGGATTCAATGGGACCTCTGCTACCATTTAAGTCAATGGGAAACACACACTTTTTCACAGTTAACCCTACTCTGTTTGGTTGAGGGGAGAGCCCTGGAAATTGCCATGCAGTCATGCCGGAGCAGTGACTACATCCTTGCCAAATCCCAACCCTCGGGTCCCCAAGGAACCGGAGTTATGGGTTTTCAGTTTACCTTGTTTCACACTTGGTGTTTGAAAGCCACGCGGCTTTCTCCGCCATTACGGTCAATGGTAGGACCCTCCTGGCCGGCGCGACCCTTTCTCGTCGCCATTAATTGTTGGACCCTGTTGGGATCAAGTGAGGGGGTTCCTAACATCTAGGGGCAAAAGGAATTTTATTTCTAGGTGCCCTAGAACAGAAGTTCCCACGCCAATTGGCCGTGAACTTGACCAAGGCCCTAGTTCCCACGCCAATGGCGCGATCAAAGCTCTTTTGTGACAATGTTTCCGCACTTGCGGTTTTTCGGTCTGGCTGGCTGCCAGCTCGTCTCCGGAGGTCGGCTTCCAGGAATCCCCATTGAACTGCATTACTCCATTCACTTTCAATGGAGAACCGCCGCTCCTCCTCTCGAGCGCCACCTGCAGGTCTTCTACGATATCAGGCCCAAATCGCCGGAATCTCCATAGGGTTACATGGGCTTTAATGGCGACCTATGGAGAGACTGCAAAATGTAGCCTGCAAAGGTGGGAAAAGGGACAAAGGGCCATAAACACAGAATTAACATTAACCCTTTCCCTCCCGCATAGATCCCAGTGTATGGGTTGGTGCAGACACTGGAATGGGAACAATACATATTCCCAGGGGGATATACAGTTGGTGCTGAAGCAGGGGCATAACTACAGTACTGGACATCATTCCAGTTAACCCCTCGCCTCCCAGGTGAGAGCAGGGGGTGGCCAAATGGGGTTAACCCCTTTAATACCGGGCCAAACCCCCTCTCCCATGACAAACATCATGTTATTTCACATAATGTTTATGGTAGATGCATATTCAACATTATTGATCAGGTCATACATTTCTTTGCTGTTCCCTTATATTTCCTCTATCACCAAAATGTTCTTTCCTTTCAGTACTGAGTTTAAAACTTTCACTGCAGAATAAAAGATAAAAGCTGCCGAATTTTGTTTCAAATACAATTAAGGAAATAATATTACTGATTTGTGAGTGGAGATCAATAGAGAGAAGATCTTAGGTGTAAAGTTGAGCAAACCCATTAATGCGAAACCAA
The DNA here is from genome assembly GCF_040206685.1 of Ascaphus truei. Taxonomy (NCBI): domain Eukaryota; kingdom Metazoa; phylum Chordata; class Amphibia; order Anura; family Ascaphidae; genus Ascaphus; species Ascaphus truei. The sequence goes on along the minus strand of NC_134487.1, from coordinate 260,791,738 downwards.
ATTAGGGATAATAGAAATGGAAGGAATAAGGTATCCAGAAAGTTGTACATGCTTTCATTACAGGGTTATGTCAATTACACAAGACTCTTGTCTGTACTGGAGCAAAAAATCAAAGTATGAGACACCTGAAATGATGGTGAAATTCAATTGAAAAGAACCTTTAGCCTTTGCCAAGGTTTTATATGACAAAATATAATTTGATTTTTACCACCAAGTTAAAATAAAGAAACTTCTAGCAGAACTTATGAGTATCTAATTTTAAAGTCTTGTTTTTAAGATGTACTGTACGACTGGAATGAATTGCAAATCACTCCAGCTGCAAAAAACTGGATTCCATCCTAAATACTCAGGAGTGAGATACATTGAAACCCACATTTACTACAGTATATACAGTAGTGTGAAGTGCTAGTGCTCCTTAACCTCCATTCATTACAATTCTTAGCATTAAGTTAGTGCACATTATTGACCACTTCTGTGGATTACTGTGGTGGATCAACCCCGGCACCAGCACATTGGGTAGAAGAGGACACCCGATGAACCCCTATGTTGTTCCCTCAATAATCCCACCAAGAACAGCCCACACACAGGTACTTACATCTACCAGATGGGTAATTACACACTTTTATATAATATTATATATTTTTTTAAACAGAAGTCTCTTCTTAAAAATAATTTGATTAATAATACAATTGAAAGATTTAATTAAATAATACACAAACCCAAATGTTCCTCCTTTGTTTATTCCCACTTGGAAATTATATTCTCTTTAGTTTAGTTTCAATCCCTCCCCTGTATAGTTAAGGTGGTACTACTGTTTATACTCACATGACAGCTAGAGCTATTCCCATTTTGATAATTAACATTGGGTTACAGTGTGTGTGTGTGTGTGTGCTTGTGCGTGTGTGTGTGGTCTCACATTTTTACCTAATGATCTCCAGAGGGAACCTACTAGACTTTTTCTGATAATGTATATGTTTTCTGTTTTGCTCCTTTATATTTTATAAACTGTATGAACTTATTTTTTTTACTGTAAGTTACTTTGTACTCTTGTTTGTGTAAAAGCACTGTAACACATGTTGTTGCATTAAATTTACAATGAAATTATTAAAAATAATTTTTATTGTCTTTGAGCGCAAATTGAACCTGCTTCACCTCTTATTCTCTGACACATTTTTAGCACCCTTTTTGTTAAATTGGGATTTTTGGTTACCTTTCTGAATTTATCTAAGGGGCCAGGAAAACCTGAGGTGTAACTCCTTAAATTAATCTGGTGGTGGCAGCATAACTAGGGTGTAGTGTGAGGGTTTTCAGGTGTGAGTGTTTATTTGTATTGCCCTTGCTCAGAGCGACAAGTTGTTATGAACACTGTATGTGCACGTGAGCCAGTGTGCATGTGACATTTTATCGAAATATTTTGAAGTAAACATTCCCATTCTCTTTTCAGAAGTACCAAATCACTACCGCTTATGACATTTTGCAACCTGCTGGTATACCTACAAATAATGGAAGCTCCCTTTGAACTTATTGTAACAGATTTGGTGCTGTAGGTCGGTAAGTAAATTCCCCTAGGAGACACCAGTACACCCTAGTTATACTAGATTATGCTATACTGTAGCCCAAAGCCATCCTTCTACGGAATATCTAGGGCAACACTATAGCAAAGGAGTTTGTGCTTGACTTCAGCAGTGTGATTCCCAAAAGAAATACTGACTGACCAGAGGATGCAGTTTATGAAACAAGTAATTTATTAGCTATGTAAAATTTGAAAAATACAAAACTTACACACCTCTGTTTATCAACCAGCTCTGTTTAACCTCCTGCTGTCCGGCCTTCCTGCCTCTCACCTGTCTCCCCTACAATCTATCCTTAACGCTGCTGCCAGAATCACTTTAATCTTTCCTAGATCTGTCTCAGCGTCTCCCCTCATGAAATCCCTCTCCTGGCTTCCGATCTAATCCCGCATCTCACACTCCATTCTTCTCCTCACTTTTAAAGCTTTACACTCTTCTGCCCCTCCTTACATCTCAGCCCTAATTTCTCGTTATGCACCATCCAGACACTTGCGTTCTTCTCAAGGATGTCTTCTTTCTACCCCCTTTGTATCTAATGCCCTCTCCCGCCTTAAACCTTTTTCATTGACTGCCCCTCACCTCTGGAATGCCCTTCCCCTCAGTACCCGACTAGCATCCTCTCTATCCACCTTTAAGACCCACCTTAAGACACACTTGCTTAAAGAAGCATATGAATAGCATTGTGGCTATTCTGAACACATGGCACATAAAGCTTGGCCCCCTGCAGATGCACTTACCAGAACTCCCTCCTACTGTCTCTGTACGTTCTCCCTACCTACCAATTAGACTGTAAGCTCTTCGGAGCAGGGACTCCTCTTCCTTAATGTCTAAAGAACTTATTCCCATGATCTGTTATTTATATTATCTGTTATTTATTGGATTACCACATGTATTACTGCTGTGAAGCGCTATGTACATTAATGGCGCTATATAAATAAAGACATACAATACAATACAACCACAATCAGATGACTTGTCGAAAAATGAAATAAAACTCTGAAGACCCTGCTGCAGCATGTAATAAACTCAGAGTTCCTAGTTCTTTTAGTTTTTTCTATTTTTTTTTAAAATTAAACTCTGTATCAAATATTTGCCATTATGAAAGTACCTCAGGCTTCCACAAAATGTGCACCTTTTGAGTTACTGTATTCCAGACACCATGGAGATCTATTAGATATAGCTTGGGGTACAGAGTACTAGTGGTAATTACTATGGTAGAGAGTACATTTTTAGCGACCTGGCAGGGGCCTTATGATGTAATTATGTGTGTGTGTGTGCGTGTGTGGTTTGGTGGGTGCGTGGGCATGTGTTTATAAGATCAGACACCCAGGAAGAAGAAATTAGGTACAAATATAACATGTCAAATTGAGGACTCTTTGTCAGTTCCCCGTAAAAAAGAGGTCAGATAAATTGTGAATGAAAACAAGGATGTGTTTTCAGAAGGGTCAGTGTGTATTTAGAAGCACAGTATGCTTTGTGATGAAAGGGTAAGGCATGTTTAGGGATCTGTCTGAGATATGTGAATGTGTGAGATACACTGGCGACACACTTTATTCGAGCTCGGCTAGTCCCACGAATTCGGGTATACCCGGGTGTATTGAGGTTTGTGACTGTTTTCTGCCCGAGTGCATTGAGGTATTTTCTAGGCAGGGATTGAAGCATTTTATTCCCACTGGCTGCAATACTGCACAGTATATATATATATACTGCATTACAATTCATGAATTTATGCCATCTGGTAGACACGCGAAGCATTGCAGCCTATTAAATCCTAATCATTATCATTTAACAGATCAGCCGCCCGTCAGCCAGGCATGAACCCAGGCTGGGAAGGCAAACACAACGGGGCTTGTCAGAGGTGAGGAGCGGCGCATTCCAGGTATCTGCCAGGTACAAACTGGGCATTTGCTCGAATAAAGTGTGTCGGTGCAGTATGTGTCCTTTAACACATCATCTTAAGATTTCGAATCCGTCGGCAGGATTTCCAGTGCTAGAAAAAACGCAGAATCTGCCTTTTTTAAATTGATCCATGGAATTCTGTGGCTGAAAGGAATTGACCAATCTGCAGCAGATTATGTTTCTAGCGAAAATTTCGCCCATCTCTACAGGTAAACCTAAGAAATGTGCCATTGTCTGGGAGGAACTAAAATACCTGGGCTAAACTATTGGCACAGTAAATCATCAAATGAACGAATTAGAAGCCATACAGAACTGTCCCCAACGGATAAACAAAGAAAAGGTGAGGGCTTGCCGATTGCTTACACGCTACTATAGAGGTACAGATGCAGCGGCCGTTATTCGAACAAATCTCGAAATGGATTTCGAGATCTCCCAGTGATCCGCACAAGAGGGACAGGCTCCTCTTGGTCTGTCAGATTAAGTCGCATCATAGATGACTGTTATTATTCTCCAGACCTGGGTACTCAGCTCTTCCCTGCTAACAAAATGCTTTTCTCACCTCTGGCATCCTCTGGTTTCTTTGAACTCTGATGTCCAGCAGACTCACTGGTGCCTATGGGTTAGCTCGGGCAGTCTGTTTGGGCATCTGTCCCGAAAGTCCCAAGCACATTACCTTATAATACATTAATAAAGTGTGGTTTTAAGACATACACTTTTATTCCTATCAGCCTTATTCCCCTTACAATATCTTTTGGGACATAATCTGGACTCTGAGAGTCCACCCTCAACCTTATATACAGTTGGGGCAACCACAAACCCAATACATGATCTGGGTCAACTGGACACTAGCTGAAGCACCCCCTTAACCTAGGGATCCCCTCAGCTACAGGGACACTTGTTCATCCCCGTGCCCCATTCATCTTTCTGGGCTATGCTGAAGCAGGGTACCCTAGTGGTGAGTTGCACTTTTGTTTTCAAGGGGAGACATCACCAGGACAATGTGCCTACATATATCCGGGAATCAGGCATGATTCCCAGGTACATTTTTATGGGAACCGACAACTCCAGACCCCAGTTACCTAGACACATTCTGACAACAATTCCTCTGCAAAATCCCCCTTGAAACTCACCCCTTAGCAATCCCTGCTCGCTGGCATGCCCGGAAAGGTAAAATCAGAAAAAATACTTTTTATTACATGTGATACATTGAAACAGTACAAGGTTATGGGGGACCAAGAGCTAACTCTCTTGAACCCTTATACACGGATCAGGCGTAACCAAAAATGGGATTAACCTTTATTTGAGAGCATGGTTACCCCCTACCGTCACAGAGGGCACCCAGCTCATCTTTGCCAGATGACTAAGAGGTGGAGCCTAAATTCTGAAAAACAGCAGAATTATCCTGTAAACCCAATTTAGGGATAAACTTACAAGAGCAGACAGAGGCTCTTGACTCCAAGCAACTTGAAAGAGCACTATGGATTCCTCAGTAAGCTACAGTAACATAAGGGTTTGTTTTATTTTGCACCATATGTCAATTTTTTTCTGCATTCTATTAGATAGTGGCTTAAGTTTGGGTTGGGTGTGTTGCATTTTATACATATCCACAGTGAACCTGGTTGTTTTGGCTTTATACTGTATATGCATTATTAAATGTTTTACATAGCATAACTCTTATGTCTGCCGATGTGCATTTTCTTATCATTATAGGCCTTCTAGTGGTATTCACACACTGGGATCTTTAAGCTGTATGCAGCTTTGATTTTGGAATATATTAGGATGCTTGCATTTTCTTATAGGATGCTGTATATTAGGCAGATTATAATTTGGTGGATTCAGTGAGGTCAATTATTCCTCTGAGGGAATCACACTTCTAAAAAGTGGAGTTATTTTTGAAGATAGTATTGGGTCTGTAGGTTTTCATAGAAATGCTAAGTATGTAGGATGAAATAGTTTTTAACATTATTGAACTGTAATATAGATTATTTCTCTTTTTTCAAGAATGGTCCAATATTCATCAGATTGATTTTCCCATGCCTGGTACAGAAGCTCTGTATTCCCTACCTGAAACTGAATGTTTCCCTGAAGGAAATGGAAGATGGAGTAATTTGGGTGAATCGTTCTGCACAAACACTCCAACGCTATTGTGGACTAGTGATATAATAATAATAATAATAATCATGTTTTAAAGTATTTTGTCTTGTGAATGGGGGTATGCCATTCATGCTTGTTAATAATTATTCTCTACTGCATACGTAGGAACCTTCTCCAGTACCCGGATAGATTTCTCTTCACACCTCCGGAGGCCTTTTCCCCACTGTTAGGGTGCTGGAAAAGGAGACGAGCAGCTCGGAGGAGAAGTAATTGAGTCGGACACCAGTGAGCGTTGTCAAAAACGTCTCCTGTTTATTAAACGGTTACAGTCAGGTTTTATAGGCGAGCAAACAAAAGTGAATACGTGCCAAGCTTTATTTCCCTTATTTTATGCTTATGCTATGCTTATCTTTTAACTGACAGATGGAAAATCACTTTTTGGGAACTCATAGTTTGCCCAATCTGGGGCACATGGGCTATCTCATGATTCAAGCTTGAAGTGCTGAGACTGTACATAAATTCCAGTTTGGGCCTTTTATGGTCAATACTTCCTGTTACTTCATTCCGGAACTATGTCTGAACATAGACCGTTCATAAGTGCAGGCAACATTAAATTGGTAAAAAGGGTAGTTACACTGGCGACACACTTTATTCGAGCTCGGCTAGTCCCACGAATTCGGGTATACCCGGGTGTATTGAGGTTTGTGACTGTTTTCTGCCCGAGTGCATTGAGGTATTTTCCAAGCAGGGATTGAAGCATTTTATTCCCGCTGGCTGCAATACTGCACAGTATATATATATATACTGCATTACAATTCATGAATTTATGCCATCTGGTAGACACGCGAAGCATTGCAGCCTATTAAATCCTAATCATTATCATTTAACAGATCAGCCGCCCGTCAGCCAGGCATGAACCCAGGCTGGGAAGGCAAACGCAACGGGGCTTGTCAGAGGTGAGGAGCGGCGCATTCCAGGTATCTGCCAGGTACATACTGGGTATTTGCTCGAATAAAGTGTGTCGGTGCAGTAATATCACACTAAAAAGCATAATGGCAGTGTTAGCATAAAATGGTTATACAGCAGACAAAATGGAGTCCCCCCTGATATACACATTATCAGCCCCTCCTTTTATCATACAATGACAACTCCTAGGCTGCGGGGGTCTCGTACTGGATTTGAATATTATCATAATCCACTAAAGGTATCGGGACACTAGTGGGTGTAATTCTAGAGTCGTATGTTATAGTTGCGGGACCAGGAATAGGGGCGTTAATGTTCAGTGAAGCATACGTGTGGCTAACTGACTTAACAGAAGGCATAATCATTTTTACATAAAGATGAACACATTAATTTGCAGCATGAAATAATAACAACTAACAACTACAAACATGCAAACGATAAATATCAGTCCCATAACAATCCTCTTTCCCTCATTTTGTCATGGGTCCATAACCTAACAACTACTATATTGTTTTTGATATTGTTGATATACTTTGTCGTACTGAACTAGTGGTGCAGGTTTTGGGGGTCAGAAGAAAATAAAAATATATATATGGCCACAGGAGTTCTTTTTTGTAGAGAGATATATATCGGTGTGGCTGGTATAATATCTTTTCTGTTTACCAGGTTGACTATTACTACAAAACCCATTACCAATTTCTAAATTACTATTCACACTGCTCTTCTATAACTACTAGCACATTATGGCGGCTAAAATTTCTGAAAATTGGTGGGGGCTAATTTGTACCGGGAGCGATTGCACAAATATCCATCTTGCACGCATCTTTCATGCTGCATTTATTCAGAATGGCAAAACACCAAAATGGCTGCTATGGTCAAAAATGGCTGACTTATGATCCTTTCCTTGTGTCTGACACACGCCCCTGGGTGACCTCCCACTTTCCTCATAGCCTCATATCCAATCTTCTTAGTCCCCTCTTATTCTTTAGAGACAGTCTATTTAAAGAACAGTTAACCATTGCTTAGTCCTGCTGGACCAGGAGATTGTCCAATTGTGCCTTGTCATTCCTTTTCGGCCATTATCTCGGCCCAGTTGATTTCTTCTCTGTCTCTTCTTCTGGGGGACTGCCGACATCACAGAAAAGAGGCATAGCGTCGGTGGGGGTGCAACGCACTTCTGGATCAAAGTTTACTGCATATGACACATACATAGAGAGTGATGAGTAGTACAGACACACATACAAAAGCATCCAATAGCTTCGCTTCCAGAGAACTAATCCAACCACCAAGTCCCAACAAATCCCATCCGTCATCTCTACCTTTAAACACTGGAACTACTTTTCCCAAATACCATGACCTGTTCTAGTTGCAGGGTAATATTCTATCTGTCCTATCACAGAGTCAATAACTTCCCTAGGGAAAACTCGTATTTCTACACCCTTCATAACCAATTTCTTATAGATGGTTCTACAAATGTCTAATATCATATTGTCCTTTTATCAAGGGGTTAAATACAATACTCATTTTCCTGGGGTGCAACCTATTGAATATAGATAGTACATTGGGTTACATTATACATAAAATATGGGCTTTGTTTACCAGGATTCCATTGTGTGACAAAAGGTGTGCATATATGCTATACACAAATCAATAAAAACAAATAACAATTACTAAACAAAATATACCTGTTCCTACCTTATCGTCTTTGTGTGCACACTATTTACACAAACCTAATAGACTATACATTTATAATTAAAATAACAAAACCTGTAAAGAAAAAAAAGATAATTAAAAATTTCAAAGTTCATGTGTTGAGGCCCGGAATTTTGGCTGTGTCTCTAGGCTTTTCCACTTTGGCTATGGTGTAGATTGAAGCAACTGTGGGTGGTGCTGGGATAAGTTTCATATGCGTAACGTGGATCCAAAAAGAGACCTCCGCCACTTTATTTGCTTTAATGGTGATGAGTAGTACTTTTAATAGTAGTAGTAGGGCCTTTTCATCTGGGATGAAGAACGTTTTTGCGTAGGAAATACTTGACCATTAACCCATCTCTCGTAGGTGCATTTTCAACTTTGACATGTGCCTAGAGAGACTCAAAAATATATTAGTTGCATACAATACTTACTAATTGTTTTACTAAACAGTCACTGTGGTCTTGACTTTGCTACAATCTAAATTCATTAAAATTGGTGCCTCAGCTATTGCCAAACCAAAAGAAAAAAATGGCTAAAATAATTCTGTATAGAACTCCAAACTAATTTCTTTGAAAAGTGTCGAGCACACTGCCAACCTTAAAAGGCACTCAGCATTATTCTTAAAAAAAAAAATAATAATTTCAGATTTCGTTCATCCCGGGCACTAAGCCATCTAACTTCTGGACATAGACAGCTATATGATAAACAGCAATAACACCCCTCCTTTGTTCACATCATTTTTTTATATGTGAACAATATTACAGAAAGGATAACAGCATTAAAACATAACTAACTATTGTTGCTCGATCTGTAGCAAAACTAACCTGAAACCTTTGGGTATAAAATTTGCATTAAAAACCCTGAAAACACTACTGAATATAAATATAATCAGCTATTGTCTTCTGACAGAAACATCCTGTAATATAAGAAATTATAGACACAGATTTAAAAACTTTTTTTTTTCCGGATTGGAACAAGCTTGAAATAACTTTCTGGGCATCCTGCCAAAACCTTGGAACAAAACAGATAAGAAAAAAAACTGTTAATTACATTGCAATATAATTTGGGACATCTTAAAAATGCAGCTCCTCACACGGCCTGATTACAGAATAAAATGTGACACACAAAAGAAACAAAAATAAAACAACAAAAATTACCACGACAAGGCAATGCAAAACTGTTTGATCCTGCCTGCAAACTATATTAATAAAACAGTTAAACCTAATTTGTAGCTACAGAGCTTCGGTTAACTTTCGTGTCTCAAATGTATCTCCGCACATTTTTTTCAACTGGAGAAGGGGGGCTGTCTGGGCTGCTATTCTGATTCTCTCTCTCCCTCTCTCTCTCTTGACATGGAAATAGAGAAGTTGGAAAAGGATGTCTTTCTGGTTTTAAGAAATCATCGTCTGGCCAGAACGAATAAATCCTCAAAATATACCAGTGACCGGGCTGAATTATAATTTGTTTTCCTTTTTCTCACATTTGCCCATTCTTTGTCCTTCTCTCAATAACCAGTCAAACTCTCCCTTTCCAAATATTGATTAGTTTGTGTTATAGTGGGGGTGTTTCTCACCTTTAAAATTTAAACTTAACATGAGCAATTAATTATGTTCTTATTTCAGAAACACTTGATAGTACCTAGATAATAATTTTGTATATATACAATAAACCGACATTCATATTATTCAATGCACTTAAAACTTTCACATAGTTAGGATTCACTCAGATTATACAAGCACACAGGAATTACTCAATCAACCTTTTTTACCATATTTATAAAATTTAATAAAACATTCTGGGGAAAAACTCATTTTCCTACCTTGAATTTACACACAAAACATATTTTCCACTAAGATTTACAATACTTGAGATTCTCAATACCGGCGGGAAAGACCCGTCTGAATTTAGACAAAAATATTCTACTAAAAAAATTCTCTGGTTCTCTTCTTAGGGTCTGGTTTGCAATTACTGGCAAAATATCCTGTCTCTTTACAATTATAGCACGTCCTGTCCTTTCTTTTCCTTTGCTTTCTTAGCTTCCCTGCTCTTTTTTTTTATTCTCTACCACAGCAGTGTCTGACAATCTTTTATGCTTCCAACCAATACACTTCCTCTACTTTCGTCCCAATTTCTGCATGTAAACCTTTCAAAAAAATCCGCCACTATTAATGGTCTTGTGCTCGTCTCTACTTCCTCAATACTTCCATATGCCTATATTATTTCCAATAATCTATCGGCAAATTTACTTGCTGTTTCTTCCTTATTCACTTACGTTTTGTTAAAAAATAAATACAGCAGTTATAACACACTTTTTTTTTTCTTTTTGAGCCCGTGCGTTGTTTGACAGATTTGCATAAAACTGTGTTACAGTGTCAGTATCTGATTCTGATTCATCCTGTGACTTTTCCCTGTCCTGTGAACGGTCCCTGGCAAGGGTTCATTCCTGCCTAGAGTCCGTCTCTTCCCCATCCATACCGATCTGCCTGGCAGGCATATCAATAGGGAGTGGTCTAGGGAGCCTATTGCTTCGGGTTCTCCATGAAGCCATAAGAACTTCTTTATCGGAGACTGCCTCAGAGCCTGTGACCTGGGAAAGGTTAAGGGCTCAGGGTTTTTTTTTTTTTTTTTTTTTAGAACAGGGACAATGGGGTAAATTGGGGCTACCTATGGAAATGGTAATTGTCCCGATGCCATAGGGGCAGGGGGCAAATATGCATTTTGAGAGTTATATAAAAAAAATTCAGTTGGCAGCACTTAAAAGATGCAATTTTGACACATTCCTTATCAGTTTTAACACCTTTCTTGTTGTTATTGTTAGTCTTGTACTTTATTTTTGTCAGGCTCACTTCCAGACAATATTTTACTTTATTACCCATAATTAGCTTATAAAGAAAACTTATCTTAATGCAATATAACCTTATCTAAATATACCGATATAGGGTCCCAAAAGACAGTCCAGTATACAGACAGAACTTTATAATTTAATCCCCCGTTTTACAGCGGGGACTTAAACATCTGCTTTGTAGACAGGATTCTATACCTGCTACTTGCCCATTATATAGACAGGACTCTTTTACCTTCTGGTTTTTTTTTGGTTCCTTTTGGCCACGTTTGCTATTAGACATCCCATCATTTACACAGTACAATTCTCTTATAACTTCTTAGCTAAAATATCATATATATATATATATATATATATATAAATATATATATATATATATAAAAGGAAAGAGAAAGAAACAGGCGCACACCTAGTGCATTACCACAATAAAAATTTATTAAATGAACATAAAATCTTACAAATGCCCACTCACAAAGATACAGCAAATATAGGCGTGTATGAGATAGGCTCTCATGTGCCAAGCAGCTCGATCACCAGCATGCGTCCGCAATCAATGGCGTCGTCACGTGAGTCTCCTCCGTGGAACCGGAACCGGAAGAGGGGTCCTTCACCTTTGGTGTTCAATAGGACAGGTCCCTCCAGGAAACAACCGCCTCCAATGTCACTAATGTGATAGATTATTATCCGGGAGAGCCGGGAGAGCCGCAAACGGGAGCCAAAGTTCTACAGTCAGACAGCAGCAATGTTCGTGGGCAAATGGCGGCCGGAATCTAGCCACGCCCTACGCGTTTCGTCATCAAATGACGACTTCTTCAGGGGATACCCTCTAAGCACCAGTCCTTAGTATTTATAGGGAGGTATTCAAACAATTAGCCAATAAAGTATTTAAAACAGTCAATTAGTCGATCATATATATATACCACTTGAATGGAGCAATTATATAGTACATACAAATATAAAAACACGAATTGCACATTTTATGAGGACCCCATTGAATGTAAAGGAGTAGTTTGTGCAATGTCAATATAACAACAATTCTTTAGTTCCAAACAGACTGATGTTGTCAAGTATAACAATATAAGTATATAAATAATATGTATTGAATAAATGAGTGGACGATCTAGAGATTGATCAACAGACAGCAATAGTAAACATAATTTTGATTAGAATGCTGGGAATTATTTCGAGACAGACAAAAAAAGAGTAAGATGAACAAATCATATCTGTAGAATATGTTGATTAGATAACTCATTGAGTAGTAATGTGCATATCAATATATAATGTAATTGATTTAGTCTAATCCATATTACTTAAATGTTTATTAATCAGACAAAGATACCAATAGTAAATGACCCACTATGACTAAATATCTATAATTAATATAAATAGTTCCTAAAAGATAACAGTTATTGGTTAGTCCAAATTGCAAACCACTGATGACCTAGTTTTAACTATTAATTAGTGACATCATATGCATTGAACCATAATTATCACAAGAATAGTTACCCAATTTTGGATGCCAGCATGGAGTCAGAGGAGGCAAATTTAGATGGATCCAAAGCAACGACAGAGAAAAAGAAGTGAAAGTGACTTAAAGTGTGATTGTAAATATTGTAATGTTTAATTAACCATGTGCATAAAGTGTGTTAACATACTTACATAATATAAAAAATATATATATAAATATATAAATAAATAAATTTGTTGTAGTGTCTACGGTCTGGTGAATATATTAATTATATGTGTATATAAATGAGTGTATTATGTGTGAATATTAGTGTAAAATGAATGAATTATAAGTGTGTGAATGATGTGTGTTGTAAATATGGAAAAATGAATAAAAATGTAAATAAATATATAAAAATAAAAAATAAAAAATTAAAATTAAAATTGACCATTTGTGGAAATGAATCGTACCGAGCACGAAGCTGAACAATGTACAAACTGTACCCTTACTAGATTAATTGAATCACAATGACCAGACGAAAGACCTTAGCCCAAAGGGAATGCTAAGCATTCAAACCAGACCTTTGGAGGACACCCCTACAAGGGTGTTCAAACTATGGTGCTAATGTCAATATGGTCATTGTGTCTCTTGGGATGAGTGGTATCCAAAATGTACATCCAGTAAGTTTCTCGGGTACATAACTTTTGAAAGCGATCTCCTCCCATATAGGAGGGGGGGATGAACTCAATGCCCATAACAGAAAGGGATTTAGGATCTTTGTTATGGCTAGTACAAAAATGACGGGAGAGGCTATGTGTTTGGCACCCATTAATAATGTTTCGCCGATGCTCAAAGAACCGTGTACTAAGAGCCCTAGATGTTCGGCCTACTTGTATATATTGTGTGCCACATTCACATGAAATGAGATACACAACATATTCAGTTAGACAATTTATATGGTCTTTTATTTCATATGACGAGCCATTTGAGTATGATGTAAATGTATTAGATTTTGTCAAATGTTTACAAGTAAGACAACGTCCTCTTCCACATCCAAAGTTCCCCACCTTATAACTTCTTAGCTAAAATATCTTATATATATATACAAGCAAGCACAGCAAAAATATGAGCAAACAGCATCCTTATGCACTTGTAAAGATATGTATTATATATCTAAAATACATGCACATGCACATCAATATTCCCCCCAATTTTTTTTTTTTTTTACTTTTTCCACAGTTGCTGTAAGAGTATTTCCTTATATTCACAGTAATTAGAAAAAAGGGTGGTGTGTTTAGCGCTAAAAATAAAAATAAAAGTGAATACAAATGCAATGCAAATATTAACAACAACGTGATGGATAATATGATGATAATAAAATATGGCAAGGCTGCCAGGAAAAACTAACCCAAACACAGTTAGTGATAGACAAAGAAAACAATACAGACCGGCGCCTTAAAGTCCAAATGGGTGATAAAAGTTCAATGGATGGTTTGGAATATCCAATAGATGTTGATCTGGTCCAGTGGACAGCAGGTTCCTCAGCAGCAAAAATGATATGACATGCAGGGGAGACAAGAGGACAAGATCATAGTGTAACACAGTATGGTTATAACAATGAACACATAGACATAGACACACAGACAAGCACAACACTAAACAGTAGGCTGACTAATACAATAGTGATTTAATGAACACGATAAAATACAGCTGGCTGGTGACGAGCAGGTCTAGGATCCGGTGTGTAAAAACCGGAATCCTACTTACAGCAAGTCCCTAGGATAAGCGCAGATGAGTGTAGTATAAGTTGTCCGGCGGGTGGTGTTGGTGGACGCGTGCCACGTGTAGATGCCTGCAGGGGCTTCCTTGGACAGCTGCCGTTGATGGCAACGCTTCCTTCTGCTACACGTGACGTCCTCCGTTGGCGCCCAGAAATGCGTCACAGCGGGCGGGACAACACCAGATCTCACTGCCGATACCAGCTCCTATTCACTGCGACTCCAGGGACTGCTTCAAGCTTCTGCTCCTCTACCAATAAAGCTGATAAGTAACTCTCAATGGCCCAACGCGTTTCGTGCGCATGCGCACTTCTTCACTTCGAAACGCATTGGGCCATTGAGAGTTACTTATCAGCTGTATTGGTAGAGGAGCAGACGCTTGAAGCAGTCCCTGGAGTCGCAGTGAATAGGAGCTGGTATCGGCAGTGAGATCTGGTGTTGTCCCGCCCGCTGTGACGCATTTCCGGGCGCCAACGGAGGACGTCACGTGTAGCAGAAGGAAGCGTCGCCATCATCGGCAGCTGTCCAAGGAAGCCCCTGCAGGCATCTACATGTGGCACGCGTCCACCAACACCACCCGCCGGACAACTTATACTACACTCATCTGCGCTTATCCTAGGGACTTGCTGTAAGTAGGATTCCGGTTTTTACACACCGGATCCTAGACCTGCTCGTCACCAGCCAGCTGTATTTTATCGTGTTCATTAAATCACTATTGTATTAGTCAGCCTACTGTTTAGTGTTGTGCTTGTCTGTGTGTCTATGTCTATGTGTTCATTGTTATAACCATACTGTGTTACACTATGATCTTGTCCTCTTGTCTCCCCTGCATGTCATATCATTTTTGCTGCTGAGGAACCTGCTGTCCACTGGACCAGATCAACATCTATTGGATATTCCAAACCATCCATTGAACTTTTATCACCAATTTGGACTTTAAGGCGCCGGTCTGTATTGTTTCCTTATATTCACAGATATCTCTTATTCCTTTATTTCAGCAGGGACTGTAACCCTGGCTCTCTATTTTAACTCAGTCAGGGATCAACCTTTTATCCCTGGCTCATACGAGTCCGTAACTCGTGGTTTTAACCATTAACCATATATTCCCATATATTTTATATCTTCCAGTACGGAGGTAATCTATAATAGGGTTCTAGATAAGGGACACCGGGAGGATAATATACAGATAAAAAGTATCTTGTACTTACCCAACCGTTGACGCCTTTATCCCACTTCTGACACCAGTTGTTAATAATTATTCTCTACTGCATACGTAGGAACCTTCTCCAGTACTCGGATAGATTTCTCTTCACACCTCCGGAGGCCTTTTCCCCACTGTTAGGGCACTGGAAAAGGAGACGAGCAGCTCAGAGGAGAAGTAATTGAGTCGGACACCAGTGAGCGTTGTCAAAAACTTCTCCTGTTTATTAAACGGTTACAGTCAGGTTTTATAGGCGAGCAAACAAAAGTGAATACGTGCCAAGCTTTATTTCCCTTATTTTATGCTTATGCTATGCTTATCTTTTAACTGACAGATGGAAAATCACTTTTTGGGAACTCATAGTTTGCCCAATCTGGGGCACATGGGCTATCTCATGATTCAAGCTTGAAGTGCTGAGACCGTACATAAATTCCAGTTTGTGCCTTTTATGGTCAATACTTCCTGTTACTTCATTCCGGAACTATGTCTGAACATAGACAGTTCATAAGTGCAGGCAACATTAAATTGGTAAAAAGGGTAGTTAATATCACATTAAAAACATAATGGCAGTGTTAGCATAAAATGGTTATACAGCAGACAAAATGGAGTCCCCCCTGATATACACATTATCAATGCTAATGATTTGGAATTAGTTAGTTCCTCTTCAAGTTGGCGTCCACAGTTAATTGACCATTTCTACCCCAAGTTTTGGAGATTAAAGCCTCCTTGCAGGGGACTGAGTTGTAGCCTAGCTAAGCTAATTCTGTGTTTTTTTTCTTGTTCCAAATAAAGCTTGTAAATGGCTAATTTTAAGTTTTGTATGTCTTTTCTTTAGTAATATAGATAGGTAACATTGTAAGGGGTTGAGTAGTTGTGGGAGGCAGATCATTTCTATGGTGTTAATTATTTCTGATATCTTTAGATTAAAGTTTTACTAAACATTTAATTCCTTAATGATTTTGTCTATTATCAGTTTATGATTTATTTTGTAAAGTTTATTTAGAACGAGAGACATTAAGAATCCTAGATACTCAAGTTAGTTTTATATTTTAAATGGAAGCTAAGTTTAGTAAGCTAGTAAGGTAGTTTTTTTTTAAGCCAGAGGAGTTCTGAGTTTTCATACAAGTAGTTAATTTTATACCCGGCAAAAGAACTGAAGCCATCTACAGTAAAATAGCTTTTGTATTCATTAGATTTTTCTCTGGTTCATTAATGTCATCTATGTATGTGACGCTGCTTTCCCTCTCCTCTGGTAGATCTTGCTCTGGCTACAGGTCTGTGTGGTGCTTTGTACCTGTTTGGGTCCAGGAGAGATGAGCTTCCGCAATGTTGTGGGGAACAGGACAGGCTTTTGGTGATCCTCATGTTCTTCTCATAGATGTCAGCGCCTCCAGTCACAATAGGCTCCAGCAGACCTGGAGGCAGGCCCTACCATGACAGTCTTTTCTCCTATAACTCTGCCCAATAGACTGCGACTTAAGCAAAAGTATATAAAAAGGGATTTTTATTCAGGCAGACACTGCAGGATGTCATTACAGTGTATGCTTTGTATTAGAGAATGCGTCCCAGACCCCTGAATGGTGTGGACCTTCTGGCAATATTGAGGCCTAGTGCTCTGTACAGATCTTAAATGCATCTTTCTAACTGTTACGATTGTGCTCGCCTCAAACCGGGACCGGACCGCGGGGCTCAGGTGGGGTTATATAATCACCGACCTTAGTCTGCGCAGACTGATCCGGAGTGCGCAGTTCGTAGTCGTACGTAGCAGGGTCAGGATTGGAGAAGTCCAGTGCAAATGGGTTGGTGCAACGCACAGCAAAAAAAGGGGGTGATGGCAGGTCTGGCAAAAATGTTTCTTTATTGGGTGGACATAAATTTACTTCTTGATAAAGTGCAATTTGTCTGCACGAAACGCGTAGAAGGTTGCAGCCTTCTGTTTTTATGTCCACCCAATAAAGAAACATTTTTGCCAGACCTGCCATCACCCCCCTTTTTTTGCTGTGCGTTGCACCAACCCATTTGCACTGGATTTCTCCCTACTGGCAACTGCACGCAGATTGAGAAGGACTACTGGTGACACTATCGTGAGTACTTACCTGGGGCCAGCCCAATGAGGTTAGGGGGGGTGTCTTTGTGCATTTACCCCTGCCTTCAGGGCAACTGGAGCTCTTTAAATGGTTTTATATCTCATGTCCCAGAAGTGTCCCCCTCATATACTTAGAACAATGGGATTCCATGCTTGAGCACCAATCACCTTTTCAGGATTGGAGAAGGCAGCATCGTCGTTATTCAAGCAGGAGTTCGGCAACAGGTAGTCAGGAGTTCCCCGCTTCAGCTTAGGAGCGTGAGCGCGGGAGTGGCCTCTTAGTGAGGAACGGTCTCAGCCCTTGACGCCGGTCTCAGTTGGGGGAGACAGCAGCCTGGCCGAAGTACACCGCAGGGCAGCGTTGGGAAACCAACGCTTCAGCACAGAAGTCAGGAACGGGCCCCCGCATGGAACTAGCAGGCGACCTCAGGAAACAACGCTTCAGCAGAGAAGTCAGGAATGGGCCCCCGCATGGAACTAGCAGGCGGCCTCAGGAAACAACGCTTCAGCAGAGAAGTCAGGAACGGGCCCCTGCATGGAACTAGCAGGCGGCCTCAGGAAACAACGCTTCAGCAGAGAAGTCAGGAACGGGCCCCCGCATGGAACTAGCAGCAGGCCTCAGGAACTAGGGGCAAGAACCAGAAAGGTTAGTACACCAGGATACAAGCCAGGGTGGCTTGTGGCAGAGACAGTAACGCCCAGGGTAGGAATTTATGCTCGGCACTGTTTCAGTGCCAAAGCCCAGGATATAAAGGGCGGAGATCCAATCACAGGAGGAGGGTGTGTGAGTATTCCTCCAATGATGAAGCACATGGCAGAAGCTGCAATGAGAGGCAGCACATGTGCCATTGATTGCCAGAGGAAGCTTTTGCAAATGCAGAAGTCTGCAAAAGCTATAATCAAAGCCAGGAGCGGATTCCTTACACTAACCCAGGAGGGAGAGACTTTGACTCCGCTCCTTACCCCAGGAGGGGAAGGGCTGGACAAACAATTTGAACCCTTCCTCTCTAAGGCTCAGAGGGGGAGGGCATAGGGTCTGCACCATGATTGGTTGTACACAGACTCCCATTCACTTCCACCCCAGTCACTCAGAGAGGCAGCATGAGGAGGGGTAAACACACAGGATAGCCTGTCACTGTCTGTAGCTATCAGAACTTACATGACAGGAAGACAGAAAGATAGTCTGGACCAGCCATGGCTATATGTACAATGATAGTTGCAGATACAGTACTTCAACTCTAGCTTGAAGCCTTGGAAATCTTGCCTTAATGCTATAGTAAGGGTTCAAGAGCTAAATCATAGAGCAGTGGTGGTTGCAAGCATTTCTTTCTAGTATCTATGTACAGATTCAGTTAATCTAAAAGGTATCCCACTATATTTATTCTAGCAGTTCCCATTTTATTGAGTGTGTGTAGCATGAGGACAAAACCGCTAGTTGTTTGTAGATAATATGTTGTCATGCGTTTTCAGTCCACGTTTAGAAGTGACATTGGAAGAGGCTAAAGACATAGACTCTGCCTCTTTTACAGTTTACAGTATGTATTGTTTTTATTGTAGGGTGCTCTGTGGTTTTATAGAGAAATTAGGTACGTTTAAGATTTCTAAATCAGTGAGTTAGATTTAAGGCATTTTAATTTGTTCCATAATGCAATCTCTTCTGTCATTATTTATATCTTCTTGTTTTTATAACCGGTCATAGTACACTTATAAAAGTTGTAAATGTAACCTATGTTTATATAAATATTGTTAGATGTCACTTTCTTTTAGTGAGGTGATGTGTTTAAGAACTGTGCAATTTCTCAGCAAACTAGCAAGCATACTCCCAGACTTATTGCCAAACATGTTAAAGCGATATTTCTGTTTTATAAATAGTTTCCCTTCATTAGCAATCAGTACATATTGTCTCTGAGTTTCCCAAAAGCTATTTATGGTCTGAGGGGTTGGGTCTTGCTTGAATACTGTGGATGCCGCAGACATTGTAGTACTGTAGTTACCTTGAGATACTGCATCCTTCTTGGATGTTTTTATTTTGTTAGGAACGTGAGATATTATGATTCCTTAGGTTAAAACATTTGCCACCTTCCAGAATACTATTGGGTCTGATCATGCTCCTCATTATCATGTGAATAATTTACCAATGCATTATGCATGATATAACAGAATGACTTGTCAGGATATGTGACTGCCTTTGGACACCACGCGGCATCTCAAACCACACTGGGAAATTATCTGATATGCTTTTAATCTTTGAGAGTGAAATTTTGCCCAAGAGTGGGGCATGGATTAGGAAGAAATTAATTCAGGATAACATACTGTGACGTTTTTTCTTTAAGGTGCTGATATGGACTATCTCACAGAAATCCCTATTGAAGTAATTGATCCGTTTGCTAGATCTATATTGAGGCTATCGCAGTTTGTAGAATTTGGGATATGTACTTTGTATAGGCAAGTGTAATCCTTTTAACTAGGGTGAAGGGCTCTCCATGGGTCAATTAAGTTCAACTGTTTCTTTATTGTTACAATGCCTGTGGTCATAACGGTTTTGGGAGTGCTAAATTTACATAGGGTACAGTAGATCTATCGAGAAATATATTAATCAGCATGTTAGCGTCCTGAGAGTATCCGACTTGCAGTATCATGCCGTAATATGTTTTCAATAAATGAAATAAAATAAAAAGTTTACAGTTACATTTGGGGCATAGATGTTGCAGAGCAGAAGCACATCTTTGCATATTTTACCTTTCACAATTAGAGATGGGCGAACGAGTGCGAATCCTGTGGGGGTTTTTTTGTATACCAAATCCAGTACTAATAATTCTGAGAGGATTAATCAGGTGGATTTGTAAGAATCCACATTCAGATTCCGTAATGAATTCATAATCCACACTGTGGATTGCTAAATATCCGCATTCTCTCTCTCTCGTCCCTCGGATTTAATCCGTGCAGATTTTGAATAATCCGAACTCGAATTATTAATCTGCTATGTGGATTGTAAATGATAGAATTTTTTAGTTGTGGAAATGGGGGATTTGACTTTTTGGGACTGATCCATAGGTCAATGGAACCCAGGCGAACCAAGGCGAATCCAAATGCCGGTATATCCCTGCATTAAATGTCCCAGTCACATGTGCCGTGACACAGGAGAATTTAAACATGGTGGGGATACTGGAACCCCATAGCGGGGCCTGTAACTCGGGAAGCAGGGGGTCCCGGACTTGATATTAATGCGATTCAGCTCCAGAGACCCTTGCTTCAATACTGTGTTATTAAAATAAAATAAAAGCCGTGCAATCACCTAGTAGAGATGTGCAGATAGAGAGACTAGTTCAGTCTCACTCTTACTGCGCGTTTCTGACAGACACGTGTAACCCGGTAGGATTCACACAGCGTGAGTCCCATTCAAATGCAGGGGCCCCTGCTTTGTTAATCCGATGGGCCATTACCGACTGCTATGCACTGTGCCGGGGAGTGTCAAAACATTGCACATGGTTGACCAGCCCATCCTCGCAGCTGCACGACCGACCATAGCGCTGCATCAGTAGATGCTCAGAGGGAGGTTGGTCTGTGGCAAAAAAGCAATGTTTGCTCCTAATGATTGGATGCACTAGGAGGAAACCCCCCTACATGGGATGATATAATTGTAGCTGTCATTGCATGTCAAGAGCTAAAAGATTCTTATGCAGTCAAATCCCTTCCTCTACAGAACCTCCATAGGTGGGCGGGCCTAGGTTCATGAGCAGGGCCTAGGTCGGGGGGTGGGGTCTCAAGTAGAGCAGTGTGTGGCTGGGGCTGGAGTTGCAGCTTGAGAGACAGACTGGGAAAGGTGAGAGCGAGGAAGGGTTAAATCAGAAGTGGAAAAAACAGACATGAAAGGGAAGAAGACAGAAAAGAAGAGCGAAAAATCACAAATAGCAAATAAAGTACAAGAGAGAAATACATACTGTAACAGGGGAAAGAGAGACAAGGAGGGGAGAAAATAGAGATGTGAGGGGGAGAAAAGAGACCCGAGGGAAAAAGGAGAAGGAAAAAAGAAAAAGATGCTGGTAAAAGATACATTTGCGTGTTTTAGAGAGGATGGCATAGCAAAAAGACATGGGGGATTAAATAAAGAGAATAGAATGTGTAAGAAATGAGAAGAGGGAGGAAAAAAGACATGAGGGGAAAATAAGATAAATACACACGAGGACAACAGAGAGTAAGGATGAGATGATCAGTGTAAGAAAAGAAAGGCTTGCTGGGGGAGAGGAGAGAGACAGGCTAGGGGAGAAGGGAGATACATGCTAGGGGGAGAGGAGAGAGACAGGATGGGGGTGGGAGAGGAGAGACATGATGTGGGAGAGGAGAAAGAGGCATTCAGGGGAAAGGGAAGAGGAGAATGACATGTGGGTTGGGAAGTGGAGAGTGACATGCTCTTGAAAAAGACATTCTGGGTGTGTGGTAAGCGAGACAAAGAGAAATTTGAAGGTTAAAGAAAATGAAATGAAGGGGGAAAATAAGAGTTATAGGGGGAAGAGAAAGACATAGGAGGAAAGAAATAGAAAAGAGTGAAACGAAATTGAGAAACACTTTAGGGGAAGGAAAGAATAAAAAGGGAAAAAGAAAATAATGTAATACATGCTGGGGGGAGGAGAGAACTACATGTGGGGGGTGCTGGGAAAAGAAGAAAAATACATGAAAGAAGGGGAGAGAAGAGACAGAATGGGAAAAGATGTAATGACATAAAAGGTGTGAGAAAGAGACACTAGGGGGAAAATGAGAGAGAAATACATGAAGGAGGGAGGAACAACGAGACATGATGGGGCAAAGTATACCAAATGTGATTATGATGTAACATTTGATAGGGTCCCATTCTTCAAGTTTGTCCTGAGCCCCAAACATTCTGTGGGCAGCCCTGGTGATACCTGCCCTACAAGTTGAAAGCTCTACAGGACACGTGAGACATTTGCTTGGTTAGATCCATCAATGTATTACCCCTTGAGGAACTTACACTCTGTGGTTTGCTCCTACCTTCTTCATTACAGTACTTCTGAGACTCTCTTCACACACTGAACACATTGGCTTATGTGTTACTGTATTTCCACTTTTAACTAATTTTTGTTATATTTACCGGGAGCCACTGTCTGTGTCAAAGAAATCTTTTTGGGTAGTTGTGTATCTTTATGATGTACCATCTTCGTCTTTTTTTTTTTTTTTTAACAATTGTATTCTTTTTTTCAATACTTGTATAGCATAATATATGAGAAAAAAACTTTTTCATTGCACCCCATGTTCTTCTCATATATTTTCTTGAGGGCTGGAGAATGTATCTGTTAAGTTTTAATAACGAGATATAAAATCATACAGTGGAAGAACCATACATTGTTTTGTTAGAAACCCTGCAATTTCATGATCAGAGATGTGTGAACTGGTCGAGATTAGTTTAGCTGTTTTTATCAATCTTTCAGAAACAAAGTGTTTTTCCATCAAACGCTCTAGTGAAACTGACGAACATATCAAAAGTTTGCTATGTCACTTTTTAAAATTGGGAAATCGGTGCACTGCGACTTTAAAAAAAAAAAAAAGTTTGATTAAAAAGTTCAAATATAATTATGCCTGGAGCTCCACCCTCTCACTATGTTGTTTGGCAGGGTTGCTCAGCGTTAGTCAGGGAAGTAGGAAAACAGGGAAAGAGCGTGAGAGTAAGATGGTGGCATTTGCCACTCCTGTCAAATTGAGAATGCACGTAAATTACTATTGCATACATTTTATATTTTAAAAAAAAGGAGAATAGAGTTCAGAAACACACCACTCAACATTTTAGAAGCAAGTGATTTCCTGCATCTACATGACACAATCGCCTTATTAGAAGAGAATGAGCGTAATCTTGGGGACCCACCATTTACGGACCTCAAATCCCAATCGACTTTCACTCCTCCCTTTGATCTTAGTGGGACCATTGACCTTTTTGGAAACTCTGTCACTAGATATCCTGAGAGAATATCATGACACATACCCTCAGCTAATTTATCTCGACGAGAACAAACAGCTCTTAAAGAGATCCAGAAGAACCCTGACGTGGTCATCAAACCCTTGGACAAAGGAGGTAACATTGTTGTCCTCAGATGAGATAACTATGTCCGGGAAAACTTAAGGCTACTGTCTGACAGTAAATACTAAAGGTCCTGTGACTCTGACCGCACTATACACTTCATATACCTTGTCACTATACTCAAAGAAGGACTAAACCTAACAGGATCAATCCTAGAAAGCTAATGTTTTATCAAAGTTTTTTTTTTATATATGAAATTGAAGCAGGGGGTCTTCAGAGTCTGTATTATAAGTAAGAAAGGAGTAACCCCATTGCCTTATATCTTATACTGTATATGTGTTAGAATATATTCATTTGCACATTAGACAGCACTTTTGACTCTTTTCCTTGAAATATGGTTAACTTCTGGTAATGAAAGGGTTAATCCCGGGAGGTATAAATAGCACACTCTATGGTTAAGGCTCTATGACCCCCTGAGGAAGTGACTGCTGATGTCACGAAACATGTTGGGAGGGAGGAGCCTAGTTGTTTGAGATGCTGATCAGCAAGGAGTCTTTGTAGCAGAGCTGTAACATTACCAGCAAAGATTGTCGGAGTCCACAGCTGTTAGGCGCAAACAGCTGATAGGCTAGACACTGCAAGGAGCAAGGATTTCAAGCTATGGACGTCATTTGTGTTATATGGCAGGACGTGGCACAATGTAAGTGTGTATTCATCCTGTGTATGTGTTTTTATTAAAGTGTGTTTTGCAGTATCGCACTTCCTTTTTCCTCTTTTACTTTAACGGTGGGACTGTTCCGGTGCATGGTGTTCAATTACAAGAAGGAGGAGGTTGGATTCAATCAGGACCATCACATGGGGTTCGTGAACGTCGGAGAGAAGGCAAAAGCACAGATTGTATCCAATGTATATATCAAGTTAGTATCTTGTAAGTAGGCATTCTTATTGTCTGCAAGAATTATCCCTTAAACAGTCCTGGTTTTCTGCACAGCTGGCGAGATTTGTCTGCAGAGAGCGAGATCCGTCTCTCTCTGCATAAATCTCAGCGGCAAATAAAAATTGTTTACATTAAAATTGTATTCATATTGTAGATGTGCAGGGTGTCTCCGGAGATGAACCAAGTTGGTTTTATGTCCGGGGACCCCCTGCTTCCCGAGATACAGGCCCCGTTATGAGGTGCCGGTATCTCCTATGCATGGAGATAGCCCGATCACGTGACGCGGGACAGTTCCATTCATAGGAGATACCGGCACCCCATAACCGGGACTGTATATCGGGAAGTATGGGTTCCCCGGACATAAAACCAACACGGTACATCTCCGGAGACCCCATGCACATGAACACTATCAATACAAATACATTAATGCAGCCTCATTACCTTACCAGATATCCGCTAAGGCAATGAAGGTGTTAAGTTACAGTAGCATGTTTATTGGGGACAATTGCCGCCAATAAACATTGCAATACACAACACACCCACCCCCTGTGCCCCCAACAACCCCTATACCCCCCTTATATACTTCACATCTATTATTTGTTTTAGGCACAGGAATGATACTAAAGACTGGCGGTGGACCTCGGGTGTTCCTGCAGATTTCCGAGGGTTCCTGCAACCTATTCTGTTCTCCGATGGGGCCGTGCCCCCGCTCCGCCCCCTGTGCTATTGGCTTCCTTCCTGTATAAATATCATGCTAGTGCTCAGTTGCATTGCCTTTTGGACCTTGTAACGCTCCAGCAGTTTTTTAGACTTTGTAAACGAGATATTCCGAGATGTTTTCAATTCTTTTGTCATAGTGTACCTCGATGACATTCTTTATTTTTTTCAAAATCCCTGCCAGAACATATTCAGCATACCAAGCTTGTGCTGTCCCACCTTCGTGAGCATCGTTTGTATGCCAAAATGGAGAAGTGCATGTTCCACCAGACTTCTACTTCCTTTTTGGGTTACATTATTTCTAGTGAAGGTTTTTCTATGGATCCCGAAAAACTCAAGGCAGTGTTAGTGGCACCAGCCTAATTCTCTTAAAGCCATTCAAAGGTTCCTTGGCTTCGCCAATTATTATCGTAAGTTTATTCATAATTTTTCTGCCACAGTTGCCCCTATTACTGCTCTAACCAAGAAAGGTGCAGACCCCACTTCTTGGCCCTCAGAAGCTTGTCAGGCCTTTGAATCTCTTAAAAAGATTTTCACTTCCACTCCCATATTGCATCACCCTGATCCTATTCTCCCTTTCAAACTAGAGGTTGATGCTTCCGACATCGGAGCCGGAGCAGTACTTTCACAAAGACGTTCCCCTCAGGATAGACTAGATCCGTGCGGCTTCTTCTCTAAAAAATTCTCCCCCACAGAACAAAACTACAATGTAGGTAACAGAGAACTGTTAGCTATTAAGCTCGCATTACAGGAATGGAGGCACCTTCTTGAGGAACAGAACAACCTATCCTAATTCTAACCGACCACAAGAATTTATTGTACATTGAAGGCGCTCGCAGTCTCGGTTCACGTCAGGCTCGTTGGGCACTATTTTTCTCAAGGTTTAAATATGTGATTTTTTTATATCCCTGGTACTGAGAACCTGAAGGCGGATGCCTTATCTCGACAATTTATCACGAAGATTCTTCCATCAAAGTACATCATTTCAGCAAATTCGTTTGATATCCTGGACAAGATCCTAGAGGCTCAGACAAATTCCCGAGGGATTAGAGGTCTCTGTTGGACGATATCAAAGAATTTGTCAGTTCCTGTTCAGTCTGTGCTCGAAACAAGTCCGTCCGTAATAAGCCGCCTGGTCTGCTACGTCCACTGCCTATCCCGGAACGTCCTTGGACACATATTTCAATGGACTTCATTGTAGAACTCCCAGTTTCTAACGGTATGAATACGATTCTGGTTATAGTGGATAGATTTTCCAAGCAAGTACACTTCATACCTCTCAAAGGTCTTCCTAATTCTGCCACTCTAGCTAATGTCTACATCAAGGAGATTTTTCGTATACATGGAGTTCCTGTGTCTATAGTATCTGATCGTGGGTCACAATTCATGATAAAGTTTTGGCGTGCCTTTGCCCAAAGGTTAAATATCTCTCATTTTTTTCCTCCAGGTGCCACACGCAAACCAATGGCCAGACAAAAAGGTTAAATAAATCTCTAGAGCAATATTTAAGGTGTTTTGTTTCGGATACGCAGGATAATTGGGCAGAGCTATTGTCATGGGCGGAATTCGTGCACAGTTCCTTTAGGAACGAGTCCACCCAAGAGTCGCCCTTCTTCATAATTTATGGATTTCACCCGACCTGTTTGCCCATCTCTTCCAATCTTTCCGGAGTCCCAGCAGCAGATGCAAGAGTCAACGCTCTCCAAGACTCATGGAAAAAGATTCGCAGGACTCTTCAAGAATCAGTTCTCAAACAAAAGACACAGGCGGACCGTCATCGCCAAAAGGAACCCAAACTAAGGCCAGGAGACAAGGTGTGGCTCTCATCCAGGAATATTAGGTTAAAGACACCAACATTGAAATTGGCTCCTAGGTTCCTGGGTCCTTTTAAAATTCTTGAACAGGTCAACCCTGTGGCCTATCGCTTGGAACTGCCTTCATCCATGAAAATACCGGCAGTATTCCATGTTTCTCTCCTCTAACCTGTATACCAGAGTTCCAGATTCCCAGAAACCACTCCTAGACCACCACTGGTCACAGTCCAGGGTCAGGAGGAATTTGAGATACAATCGAACATAAACTCCAGGTACTCCAGAGGCAATCTCCAGTTTCTCATGCATTGGAGGGGTTATGGCACCGAAGAACGCTCTTGGGTACCAAAGGACCAGATCCACGCTCCAGGCTTGCTCAGAAGGTCCCACGCCAGATACCCAGACAAGCCATTCTTGGATCGTCTGGAGTTCGATCCTCAAAGGGGGGTACTGTGAGGAATCGGGTAACACGTCCCTTGCGGCGTGTTCCCTCCTCTCTTACCCAAAGTACTGCTGCCTCCGCTCCCCTTGTCACTCATGCACGCAACCCCGCTCCTGTTAGAGTGCACGCGCTCCTCTTACGCGGCCACCACGGAACCAACTCCGCCCCCTCTGACACGCCGCGCCTCCTCCACGCACGGTGTGCATGCGCAACACCTTACAATGATCCCCAGCCTTCAGTCAAGTCCTAACGAGCCTTTGTCTCCTGCAACCTATCCTGTTCTCCGCTGGGGGCGTGCTCCCGATCCGCCCCCTATGCTATTGGCTTCCTTCCTGTATAAATATCCTGCTAGTGCTCTGTTGCATTGCTGAGCATAATTAAGTGTAGCTTTTGTGTGAACCTTGTGTGTGAAGTCTCTCCAGTGTGTGCTTTTCAGAGTTAACCCTCCGTGTACCGACCTGGCTTGTTTGCGGACACTCTCTGGCTTTCTGATCCCGGCTTGCACTCGATGACGTGTACCTCTCTACTCCCAGACCTTTGGCTTACAGACTTCGACTACGCAGCTTTCTATAACCCCGGACTTGGCAAGTATCACTGGATTAACCCTCTCTCTCCTGCCCAGACCCGGCAACGCTAACATCCACCTTCCGGGCATGCTTCCGCTGCTGTGGGTGTGTGGCTCTAAACCTTCCCACCTCAGTACCGGGGTCTTGTCCTGTTTGTGGGTTTACAAATATGAATTCATCCTCTGAAAAACTCATTGCATTGCCACAATCTACCTAAGGTGCACAAACACATTTTTCCCTCCAGGACAACCTATTGTATAGTCTTTGGGTTAGGGAACCTAACAAAAAAAACCAGTATTTATAATGACAACATCCTGAGACATTTTGTGACATCCCTCCCCTCTTACTGTACCTGCAGGAGATGAAGTATGACCTTTGGAGACTTATGGGGTCTCCATTGACTACCATACTTTTCTGGTGGGCCTCAATATGGAGGTTTTGTATACCAGTATTCAATACCAATCATGACAGCATCTTCACATTGTTTACATACTAAGGGTACACCTTACAATACTTTGTCCTTAAATTACTGGACTTTGCTCTCTCCAGAAGTTACTGTCACTTTATTAATCATAATACCACAGATCCAGGTTACAACCTGTGCACCAACATATGCCAATCTGTACCTTGGCTGGTGGGAAGAGACTGTGGTTGTCAACAACAATCTGGCACATACTCAGTACATAGAATTCTGGTGTCACTACATACAGTAGAAGACATCCTGATTCTTTGTCTGATTCTTTGGCGAGGTCAAAAAACACTTCTCCTGGAATTTATTGTCCTCCTCAACACCAATGAGCTAAACCTAACCCTGATCAGCAAAATACAAACAGACTCACTTAATGTCCTTGTTCTGACTATTTATGAAGACAGTACTGACAAACGAGTACCACTATTTGTCATAAAAGTTCTGCTACGAACAGCCTTCCAAGTGCTGACACTCACCACCCACCACATTTGGTAAAAAACATTCCATTTGAACAGTTCCTGCAGATACAGTACGAAGAATTGCTCAACTGACAGAATTTGAGGAACAAGTACTGGCCATGGCCACTCTCTTTCTTAAAAAAGTGGGTAGAGAAAAATGAGCCATAAAAAGACCTATAAAAGATCTAAATCCACCAAACACAGTGAACTCTTGGTTCGTAAATCTTCAATTTCTAATGAACCTAAAGTGGTTAGATTTGTTGGCACCTAAAAAAAAAATCTTTATCACTACCTCTCCAAGTCAGGAGTCAGTAATCTGATGCCTTCCTTGGATGCATTAGCTCTTTATCAAAATCCCTCAAGAAATGGAACATTATTCCCCATTACCCGTGGTCATCATCACCATGGTTAAGCATAGGTAAAGAAAGCGCACTCAAAAGTTGATAAGGCAGACATTTAAGTATATTGTAGTCGACCCCATCATGGAGACATGCAACCATCCCAAGTTTATCTATAGTCACCAAAGGGACCGATACGGAGCTGGAGGAGTTGTCCTTCCATTCGGATTGCTGTAGAGAATTTTCTCTAGAAAAATGAGTAGGAAGATTCATTTAAGACGTAACTACTACATCAAGGGGCTGCTAGATTTCCCATTACACATGGTTGTGATGGGGAGGGGGTAAACAGGCTCACTAATAAAGGTTAAGCCTGTTTGGTTACCTCTGATCCATGCCTTGGGGTTCGGGAGTGTGAGCTCTTGAGCCCAGTGATTGTACAGATGCAGTGGCTATTATTCGAACAAATCTCGAAATGGATTTTGAGATTTGTCCGTGATCCTCACTAGTTTTGCCCGGGCAGACATAATGGCCCAGTGGATTAACAAAGCAGGGGTCCCTACTGTGTGAGTCCTACCGGGGTCTGCCTATCTATAATAGACGCACAGTAAGAGAGAGGCTGAATCAGTCACTTTAACTGCACGCCTCTCACAGGCGAACGCAAGGTTTTATTTAATTTTAAACATTACAGTAATGTAGCAGGGGGTCTCCGTAGCTGAACTGCATTGATTTCAGGTCCGGGGACCCCCTACTTCCTGAGATACAGGCTGTATGGGGTGCCTGTTGACCTCAAATCAACAAGGTTCTGCTCCGGAGACCCCCTGCTACAATACACTAGTAATAACATTTAAATTAAAATATGTAATAACCACCAAAACACAACCCACCCCCTGTACCCCACATAAAACCATATTTTATTTTTTTACACACAGGATTAATACAACAGGCCAGCGGGGGTCCCCATGTGGTCCCAACAGGTGTCCACAGGTCCTACAGTGCACCCAATGGATACCAATGGGTGTCTGGGGGCCCTCGGGTGGTCCCCGCTAGGCTCTGTGGGCCTCCAGGTATGCCACCTGGGCCCCAATGCGGTCCACGGGTGGTCCCCACGGGTACCTGGGCGTCCCCAGGTTGTACCCACAGGGGTCTGAGGGCCCTCGGGTGGTCCCCACGGGTCCCCATAGAGGTCCCCAGTTCCTCCCCGCAGGTTTCCGTGGGACCTCAGGTGGTCCCCATGGGAATCCAGGGGTCCTCGGATGGTCCCTGTTGGCATCCGGGAGTCCTTGGGTGGTCACCGTGAGTCTTCGCTTGCCTGCGGTACCATTCCTGTATTTAAAAAAAAAAAAAAACATGGCTTACATTTCAATAAACACAACCACCCCCTGTACCCCCACATAAAATCATATTTAATTTTTTTTACACACAGGATTAATACCACAGGCTGGTGGGGGTCCCCGTGTGGTCCCGACGGGTGTTCGCAGGCCCCACAGTGCACCCCAGGGGGTACCCACCGGTGTCTGGGGCCCTCGGGTGGTCACCGATAGGCTCTGTGGGCATCCAGGTGGGCCCTGTGGGTACCCATGGGCCTGCAGTACCATTCCTGTATTTAAAAAAACAAAACATGACCTACATTTCAATAAATACACCCCCCCCACACCAAAAACACCCAGCCAAACTGTATTTGTTCAGTAACAGATATATGAAACACACTTAGGGAACGTTTAACATCCATTACTGGACTTGTTTGTCCACTGAAAATTGTATGAACATGTACTCCCTGTTACTATATGTATGGAAGGACATAGTTTGCAGACAGAATTTAGAATTAAATAATATATACCTTTGTTTTCTAAGAAAGCATGTTTGATGTGTATGTATTACCCAATAAGGACCACAAATCGAAATAGTGAAATAATATGTTTATTGATTTTCAATCATCAGCCTTTGAGATATTGTGAATGGGTGTGTGATTATTAGTGTGTCTCTGGGACCTCTGACACAAACATTTTCAATTTGTGGCTGCACAATTGCTGTTTCGGGTGCAGATGGCATGGGAATTAGCCCTGGACGTATGTGTGCCAAGTGTGCAAATGTGCAAGTGTGCAGTGGGCACTGGCATTACATCTGCAGTTGGGTGTGCCAAAGAGTGGGTGCTCCAAACGTGAAAACTGTCAAAGATATAATCTTAAAAACTCCTGCTTAATAACTGTACTTTGGAGTGGGTAGAAATAAATATGACCTGTGAGTGACCAAAGGTGCAATACAATTCTCCTGAAGGGAACAGTCAAAAATGAAATGTATCACCTTGACGCAACCTCATTGGAGGAAAATAACCATAATGGTACTCATCCATGAATGATCAAAAAATAATTCAAGAATCTTACCCACTCCTACAGTCTGAGGGAGTCATGGTGGCGTGCCAGCTGTGTAGTGATGATCCAGAAGCCAAATAGAAAGAGAAAACAGCGCACTGCCAGGGAGCCAGGTGGTAGATAATAAAAGTCTATTTATTCAGCACATGCACAAAAAACATCACCCTTGGAGGTGGAACAAATCCTCTTATGCGTTACTCCTTGATAAAGGACTTAACGTCCGAAACGCGTAGGAGGACTTGTTCCACCTCCAAGAGTGATGTTTTTTGTGCATGTGCTGAATAAATAGACTTTTATTATCTACCACCTGTCTCCCTGGCAGTGCGCTGTTTTCTCTTTCTATTTGGGTGTGCCAAGGATGCAGCGAATATGTCTCCACTTGCCTTCATAGGGTGTGGTTGAATCATCTTTTTCCAGGTACAGGAAACAGGGCACCAGTATTTTCTGCTGGTGGAGATGAATCAATTACTGATGGTGAAGACTGCAATTACTGCTGGCAGAGACGAATCAATTACTGCTGGTGGAGACTGTGCAATTAATGGTTACGGAGACTGTGCAATAGATAGCTCCGGAGAAATATATTCCAAAATCTAATGAAGCTACAGATGAGGCAGGAGAGTGTACTGCAGATGCAAGTGCTGAGGCATGCATATCATTTTGTATGATTAAGCTTCCAGCTATAGATTGCATTGAGCTATTATGGATTTTAAATTCTGAACTATTCACTAGCAAAATGTCTTTGATATTGCGTATTTCCGCTAGTATTTGTTGATGAACCCACATTAATTCTTGATGATGGGATAATTGCAATTCCAAGAAATACTCTTTAGATAACTCTATAGAAGCCAATGCTCCTGGTGGGCACGAGCTGGTTGGGCACGATGAGGATGGGCATGAGCACATTGGGCATGTCTTAATCTCGGACTCTCCGCATCATTAAGCAATGATAAAGCCGGTGAATCTGACAATCCAGATATTAGGTTGGGTATCTGTTTGTTTATTAACTATGTCCAGCTGATCTGAGCTGTTTTTGAGAGGGTGGTGGCCCCTCCCCCCCAAAGGTTTAAGCTCACCCCTACCCACATTCCAAGTTGGCAGGTCAGTTTAATTTTGCCAGGTTACAACAGATCCAATGCAGATCATTCTTCCTGTAATTATACAGGTTAATAAGAATTTGAACCCAGTGATTGTTAGGACCTGCTAACGGTCATGCCTTGAAAGTGGCAGCATGCTTAAGATAACAAATAAACACTACCGGCGCCTCTAATAAAATAACCTGGTGAATATGTGACCAAGTATAGAGTCCAGTCATTGGAATCAAACAGTCCTGAGGGAGCTCTTGATTGGAGTCTCACAAAAAAGACAAACAAACAAAAACGTCAAGATAAACAAGAAAAAAGATCATAGTGTAACCCTAAAATATACATGAAAATACAGACACATAAAAAGAATGGCTAAATGGTTAATGCATTTAATAAAATAGCAAAAATTATATAAAAAGACAAACAATTGTCCGTGCAGCTTGGAACAGGAACATCCAGTAGGGGTAAAATTAAAATCCTACTTACAGCAATGCTGATATATTAAAGCCCATAGAACAAATCTCTTGCAACTCCAGATGGGGAAACTTCCACAGAGAACGCTACAACAGACCTCTAGAGCTCCGTGCCACTGGGACAAACACCGCCGCCATGATCACAGAACCGCTGGTCACGCGGCGCGCTCATGACGTCACCGGCAGCGCCGATTCAAGAAGAGGTCCTGGAAGCTAATTAGGTTCCTGGCGCTCGGAGATACAGAGTCTTAGCTAGTATAGCTCTAGGGGAGGGAAAGAGTTCGAGTCCACAAGCTGGATACAACCACCCTACGCGTTTCGTGATGGGGTCACTTCATCAGGGGCATGATGGGTAATGAGACATAAGGACATATATATACACCAATCGCTAATTACAACCAATAATAAAATAATTGCATGTCAAAAAATAAAAAAACTATAAAAGCCATTCTAAATAGTGAATGAATATGCTCAAATAAATACAAGATAAAGAAAAAGAAAGCAAGTAAGGGAACAAAATGACACATAAACAAAACAAACAAAATATATAGAGACTTCATAGAACACATCAGGGCTTATAAACCCATCTACAGAGAACAATATTTTAAATGAATTAATAGCAAATGATAGCTTAAATGTGTTTGGCTGGGGAGTTGAACTTGGGCAACAACCCAACCAATCAAACTGCCAATACCACAACAACCAGCAAGAACAGTCAAACTGATACTCAGGTAAACAACTAATAATGTTTATAGTTATTAATACATCTATTTAATCAAGAAGGCACCAAGGTCAAAATCGATGTTAAGACCATTGGGAGATAATGTCTTTAATTCATATATCCAATATGACCCGCGTTTACTTATCCCATTGATTTTATCTCCACCTCT
The DNA here is from genome assembly GCF_040206685.1 of Ascaphus truei. Lineage (NCBI taxonomy): Eukaryota > Metazoa > Chordata > Amphibia > Anura > Ascaphidae > Ascaphus > Ascaphus truei. The sequence continues at coordinate 260,757,582 of NC_134487.1, read as the reverse complement.
CCAATTACCTGTATAAGTTTCAATTGCCTGACAGATGAGGCCCTTAGGATTCTGTTGATGGTGAACTGAAAAATGATGTGACACACTATGAGTACAGAGACCTCTCCTAATATTATAAATGTGCTCATAGATGCGTCTCCGGTATGATCTCCATGTGCGGCCAAAATATTGTAGCCCACAGGGGCATTGTAGCAAATAAATAACAAACACAGAATGACAATCAATGTAAGAAGGGATATTATAAATCTGTTGTGTTACATTGGAAGTAAACGTAACTTTGTTGTTGCTGTGTTTACAAGCTGTGCAGCTCGTACAAGTAAAAAACCTTTTTTACGAGATACTACACCTGGTGCTGACTGTATCTTAGGACAGCTAGGTGCTAGCCTTAATTGTAAATTAGAGGTTTTTCTAAACACAATGGCTGGTTTGGGAGGAAGGATATGAACCAATGTTGGGTCCCTTAAAAGAATTGGCCAAGGTTTAGACACAACCTGCCTGATATCTGGGGCCATAGGGTTATATTGTGTAATAAAAGAAACAGGGTTATTCAGACTAGCATTTGTCTTATCCTTTTTGTACTGCAAAAGACAGGATCTGTCAATTCCTTTCACTTGTGACAAAGTCCTAGAGAGTAACTCTTCAGGATATTGCCTATCAATAAATTTAGCTTTAAGTTCACTCGTCTGAGACTCAAGCGCCTCATCACTTGAGCAATTGCGCCTCAGGTGGGTGAACTGCCCCTTGGGGATATTACGTAACCACTGAGGGTTGTGCTGGCTGTTGGTCAACACATAATTGTTGGCTTGCACAGACTTAAAATAGGTCTTGGTGTGTATGCAATTGTCTATGGAAGTGATATTTAAATCCAAAAAATTAATTGAGTTAGGGTCAAAGTGACAGGTAAATTTAAGACTCATATGGTTACTATTGAGATAAGAAATAAAATTGTGCAACAAATCAATACTGCCATTCCAAACACACAATATGTTGTCTATAAAGTGAAGTCAGAGCACCAGGTTTGCACGTTAGCATAACTTGGTGCAAACCTTGGTCCCATGGCCGTGCCGCAGACCTGTAAATAAAAATTTAAATTAAAACAAAAATAATTATGTGTCAAAATAAAATGAATGGAATCTAAAATAAAATCCTTCAGAGCTTGTGACATACTATTATCCATATCTAACATGTGGCGTATGGCTTGGCAGCCGAGAGTGTGGTCAATCACAGTGTACAAAGATGTTATGTCACCAGTGACCCACACATAACCCAGGTGCCACTCCAAATAGCATAGTGCTTGCAACACATGGGTGGTATCATGCAGATAGGATTTTAAACGCAAAACATGAGGCTGTAAATAAAAATCAATGAATTGTGACAAATTAGAGGTTAGTGAACCAATTCCAGATATGATGGGTCTACTTGGTGGTTCTTGAAGGTTCTTATGAATTTTTGGAATTGTGTAAAACATTGGAATGTGAGGATGAATCATATTCAAGAACTCATACTCATCCTGTGTGATGGCCTGATTTGCCAACCGACAGTTTAATCATTATTTACATACAATTGTAGAATTTATATCATTGTAATCTGTTTGCCAACTCTCAATTATAGCACGTGTATATAAAAACAATGACTTTTCTATAAACATGTCAGTTCTACTGTATGTGAATGCAGAAATGTTAGCTAATAGATGGCAATCATTATTGGGACACTAATTGCTAATGATTTTCTTACCTACTAAGTGCCCATACAGCCGATCATAATGCTCCAATATACCAGTCACAAGGACTTTGTTCTCCTCATCGTTGAAACAAATATTTCTTTTAGTTTCTATTTGCTTCTTATGTGGATGCCGAGCTGCAACCACTGTTCTCCGCTGATGCTTACTGGACTCCCCTGCTTCTAATGGAAGAGACTGCAGGAGGCTCCCACTCCCCCCACCACCATCACTAACCCCACCTCTCACACCACCACACACACCACCACAACTACTCACCCCACCAATCACCACACCACTCACTCCACCATCACTCCCCTGACTCCCATGTGCACTCCTATGCCTACTCACCCAAACATCACTCACCTCAGCACCACCACTCACCCCACCAGTCACCCTACCATCACTCCCCTCACTCCCATGTGCACTCCCATGCCTACTCCCACTCCACCCGTCCATACCTCAACCACTCACAAATAACAGAGAAATCAAATAAATTACACACTAACAAAAAACTTTTAAGACAATAAAATTGTAAAGAAAACAAAACAACAGAAGACAAGCCAATCAAAATTCCCAACAACTTCAAGAAATCACAAATCCTCCAAATGCCTAGCTCTGTCTGTCTCTCACTCCCTGTAACAAGTGCTCACCACAAATAGGACAGGACTGCGAGGCTGAGCTGGGAATATTGGTACACTCCGACCTACAACCGCACAACCGCGTCCAGAATGCAGAGTAAAGGTCGTGTAGCCAGGTTAGCGTAGGAGAGGTCAGAATGGTTGTGATACTTGCCATGGTCTAGGATTTGAGAAGTCGGATGGTCATTGTGCGTAGCCGGGGTCCAGAGGTCAGAGAAGGCAGAGGTCCGGGTACAAGGTGAGGTCAAAAGGTACAAGAGAAAAAGACAGAATGCTCAGAGCAACAACAGGGCAGCAGGATGCTTGAGGCAAGCACTAGGTACATAAACAAAGTTTGCATCAGGGCTGGCTGAGCATATAAGAAACTGTTAGCCAATGGGATAGTCCCTCCAGATTGTGAACAATGAATACTTAGAGGTAGACTGTGTACTGATAGACAGGGGCGGAGTATATCGCAGGTGTGGAGTCATTGATGGTATTAACCTCTTACGTGTCCCTAATAATGTGGTGCCGTCGTGTAGTGTGCACAGGCACGTCCTCTGTTGCGTAACGGGAGGTGGCCCGGGGATGGAGCCTAGGTCTGGTCCAGGTAGGAGTAATGCGGTGCTTGCATGCAGTGCACGCGAGAGGAGCATCACCCGAGATGTCACAGGGGTGGGGCCTAAGCCCTTGATCCGTGAGTTGCCCCGCAGGCTGGCAGCAAAACTCCTGTGCACACACTCAGAGTGAGGTGCGTCACCCAACACATCACGGGACGCATCACAGGGGTGGGGCCGAGGTCCAATCATCACACTCCCAACAACACAGAGAATAATAACAATAAATTGACCATTTAAATAGACCTCTCGAGAAATTGGTTGTCTCGCGCGATTGGCGCCCAATGGGAAACACTTTTATTTTTTTGCATGCCGTGCAATTTCCTTGTTTTTAGACACACGATCATCATGTCGTTGGCTACTCGCCAATTTTGCAAATGTTACTATCACTGGTATTCAGGGCTTTCTGCATACCGTGATAGAAACGCTGTCAAAAATGGCAATTAAAACAGGACGGCAATTTTTTTTCCGGTGCTTTGTGTATAGGCCCCATAGAGTTATAAATAGATACATAACCATTACATATAAACCTTGAAAAATGCATCACGTTCTGGAAACTCATTGTCCCCACTTCTTTCTTTAAATTGACTTAAGTTTTTAATGTTGTTATCCTGCATTCAACGATTGTAAATTCTTTTTGGCCTGGGCTGGGGAGTCCATCCAGATAACATAATCTACTTGGAACACTGAGTTTGGTAGGTTTAAAAAAGCACATTTTATTTATTTTTGGAAAATTTCCATTCACACCTGTTCATGTACAATAGTTCTGGAATATCAGAAGTTGGTTGCCTTTGTAGGCTAGACTTCTCTTTCGCCAATATGCTGTCAGAAGTTTAACTTTGTCTGTGAGGTTCAAGAATCTGAATATTACAGGTCTTCAACTTTGTTTTGCTTTTGAGGTTGATGTTTTCCCCTCTGTGCCAAGAAAGTTCATTATTTCCGCAGTCAGGGGAGGAGGGGAGTTTTCAAATATTTGATCTGCAAGCCATCTAGTTATCACGTCCCACAACTCTTTTCCCTTTGACTATTTCACACATCTCAATTATTCGGAGATTGTTTAATCTTCTTCTATTTTCCAAGTCTTCCAGTGTGTCATTGAGGACATTTGTGGATTTTTTAAGATCTGATTTTGTAAGTTTGTTATATCAGTTTCACATCATTCGGTGCAGTTTTCCACTTCTTTGATTTATTTTATGTGTGATCCCAAAGGGGATCAAGAAAAGACCCTCCAAATACATGCACTCTATGATAATATCTTGATAAGGTAAGTATTAGGAATTAATTGGCTCCTATGGAGATATAGGGTCTTCATTAAAAACAAAAATAATAAAGTTTTATTACATCAATAAATGTGACTGTGTGAATTAATTTAAAAAAAGCAAAGAACAAACAATATTTAAAATACCCGTAGAGGAGTTGTAATATTGTTTATATTAGATGTCCCTTATTTTTTTTATTTTTTTTAATAGGCAATTATTTATTTATTTTGTATAACCATAGGGTAAATTTAATTTTACTGCGACATCAGCAAATTGATAATAAATCCCAGAAAAAATCACAATGGGCCTCATGCAGTAAGCGCCGATAAGGCTTTTTTCTGCATTTCCCGCCAAAATTGGATTTCAGATTCACTAAGCGCCGATAAGTGCTCAAAATCGGCAGTTTTTCTTTCCGAAAATTTTTTATCGGCATGCGGCTGGCGATAAGCCACTTATCGAGACTTTTCGGCACTTTTTGAAATCGGCTGTATTCAAGTAGCCCCGATCAGCTTTTCGGTGCTGATCGGCACTCAGAAATGGAGATTTTATCGGCAATTGGTCCCGCCAACTAAAGTTGGCAAGTTGGAGGGGAGAACGATCGGTAACGTTGGTGGAACGGCACTTAGAAAGAAAACCTCATCTCTACATCAATGGAGTTAATGGAGCGGGGACTTATAACATTACAGTAGTGTTTACGTTCTATTGCTCATAATACAAATGTGCTTGGTATTACAGTGTTGAGGTCATTCACTTCGTCGTGTCACCCCTTACGTTTATTATTTGCATAACATTGTACTTTTATATGTTATGATGATTTGCGTGTCACATTAGTCTTCATGTTATGATGTGTCAAGGGAAAATCCTATACTCAACTCTTAAAGGTACTGGTCACATCATATCAAACATGTTACTTAAGTGTGCTTCAATTTATTATATGATGTAACACATTTCACACATCTAACACATCCAGCGTATAGTAATGTTGCTATACATTATACAATGCTTGTAATGTGTAACGCATGATCAAACGTAAATGTAGCTCTTTGTTTTCATGTTTACATGTACTTTGTGACCTCCCTCTGTTCATGACGTCCGCAATTGGACACTCAATAACATTGCATGTTTACATTGTACACGAAGCATTACAATCACGTTATGCTAACTTATACACACATCTAGAATAGTTAATCATTTTTACACGTTTGAAACTGAATCAATAGCAACTATCCTGATGCCATTAAATTATGCATATGCACTGTATAATTACTTCATGTGAACATGTGACAATAACATGCCAAATTACACATGTTGCAACGAAGTTTTGCAACGTCAATGTAATGGTTGTATACTAATTAGATGACTGAGTGTTGCGTTCAGAAGTGGTACATACATTACACATTCCACAAATACTTCCCAATAAATGCTTGTACAAAGCTTAACGTTACATCAATCTCAAATATCATGATTGCCTGGTGAACACACATAAATAATACTTGTAATTGCAAATGGATACACGTTTGGAATCAACTACTTGGATATGTTAATGTAACACCTTGCACTTTAGCAAGTCACCTGACATCATCACATAGGTATTTAAAGGAGGGCAATTACCTGCGCATTCACAGCTACATACCTGAAAATGATGCGAATGTTTATGAGACGGAGGAACATTCTATTGCACGAGAGGCTTGCTGATGGAGATGATGTCATAGGCCAAGGAAGGGACAGGGACAGATGCAGGGATAGTGGCAGGGACAGTGACAGGGACAGGCATGTGGACAGGAGACGGAGAGGGAGAGGTCGAGGGAGAGGGAGAGGGCAAGGAGATGAGAGGAGAAGAGAGAGGAGAGAAGTTGTGCCTCATCCTCGTTTGTACAGGGAGAGAACCCTGTTAGATGGGATGAGTGAGGAGGAGATTGTAAGTCACTATCATTTGAGTTCGGCAGGAATCTTAGCTCTTTATGAAGAGATACGGGGAGATTTAGATTTTGTGACAGCCAGAGGTCGTGCAGTCCCTGGGTTTGTTAAAATGCTGTGCTCATTATATTATCTTGCTTCCGCGTTATTCCAGACAACTGTGGGCATAGTGGGCGGGGTCTCGCAATCTACATTCTCGCGGATCTTTACCCAGTTTCTATGTGCACTCAATAGACACGCTAGGAATTATATTCATTTTCCTACAGAGCACACAGAGTGGCTGGAAGTCAGGAATGGCTTTTATACCATAGCCGGGATACCATGTGTGATGGGTGCAATCGATTGCACCCATGTTGCTTTGATCCCGCCTAGTCAGAGTGAGAATGCTTACCGCAACCATAAGCACTACCATTCCCTGAATGTACAGGTGGTATGCGATGCCACGATGAAGATTATGCATGTGGTTGCAAAATTCCCTGGTTCCAGTTACGATTCCTCTATCCTGAGAAACTCATCAGTCTTCCATGCTTTCGAAGAAGGCTATTTTGGACCTGGTTGGCTGGTGGGTGAGTACATATTATGATGTGTTAACAAACAACTCTTGGTTTTCTAGGAAATGTTGTATGTAATAATGTTAACACTAATTGTTTCATATTTGTGCACAATGGATTATAGGTGACTCAGGATACGGAATTAGGCCGTGGCTGTTGACCCCGGTGCCAAACCCTCAAAGTGAAGCAGAGGAGAGGTACAATGTTGCCCATATATCTACGCGATCCGTCATAGAGAGGACATTTGGCCTTCTCAAAACAAGATTTAGGTGTCTCGATAGAACTAGTGGGGCACTTCAATATAAGCCTGCTAAAGTGTCTGATATTATAATTGCATGTTGCATTTTGCACAATGTGGCACTCCAAAATAATGTTCAAACAGACATACGTCAGGGTTTGGAGGAGGAGCATCCCGTCAATTTACCAGCTGACACTGAGCAAACAGCCAGTGGTGTTGAGTCACGTCTGAATGTCATAAACACATATTTTTCATTTAAGCAAATACATATATGTTCATAGTACTACATAGATGTATTCATTCTTTGTTATGATAAATACATTTGTCCAAATACCATTCACTTAGGAAACAGATGAATATGGTTGGCACACATTTATCTTTTCTGCTGTGTGGACAAATGCATTTGGCACCGGTATGTCATTCATCCACAGGTTGTATTATACTTCTTATCGATAAAAGTAGTTGTGTGTACGTGAAGAAAAAATGTGTACAAAATGTATACTTTATGTACATGCTCTTTTTGGTTATGCATACACAATAAACCTACTATGTCCATAGTCATTAGTTAGTGCAGTATGGTTACATACAATGTTATTTGTGCAGTGTGACATGTGAGTCACAATGATGTGTACACCAGTGTGTATTTCATATCATAGTTAACGAATTCTACATGGTGTTTCATATCTAACACAAAATGGTCAATTTTGTGTGTTGCTTACCTTAATAAACATGTCATGACAATGATTTATATTCATTCATGTTTTCTTTTCAAGGTATATCACGTCAATGATTGCTCATGGTATGTATTTCAATTCACATCTGTCATAAGATGCCAACCTCGATACAGGTATAGTTACAGGATGTATAAACAGAACGTATTGAAAAATATGTGACTATTCAAACATGTTGTTTCTGTATAGTGTACGTGCGTTTAGCTACACTTGGTGTTAATGTGCAGTGTATGTGAAAATCATTAGGGACATTACATAACATGTAATGTATCAAACGTTACAAATTCCATTCATGTAATATAGGGGTGGGGGGAGAGAAGGTGATAAACCCTGCTCAACTATTGATTATATGAGGAGAACATCCACTGATGCACATGATTGATCTTAACACTCAATGCATGTTTGCATGAAAACACACCAATGTTTTCAACATCATTTACATTGCAATGTATGTGATCAGTTGTTGTATCACTGCATCTTCATGTTGATGACTACTTTGTCACATGTGTATGTATAAGTCAAAGATGTGTGTTGATTTGACGTACATGTAACATGTGTCAAAATGTTAACACCATTCCAAATTATAGTTATTTGTATTCTCAACTTTTCCTAATTCATTCGACACAATGACAATGTTGTTAATATAATTTTAATTTCATTCACGTTAGTTATTCATAATGATCATGATCCTTTATAACTAATGTCAACATATGAACGTAAATGAAGTGGACATTTGCATACGCACACATTTCTGCAACAGTTTTTGTGTTTGTAGCAGTTTTTGTGTGATGCATGATTTTCTACGTCAATTAATATTAACAAACATACTAATGTTGATTGTATCATCGGACTCACTTCACTATGTATGTGTTGACCGTTTACTAAAAACACTAATCTATAGCTAGTTGTGAGAATCAAAGTTACACACAAATATGTTAATCTTTTCATGATCTTTAACTAACATTCAGTAGCTCATGCATGTTAGGTTAGCACTACAACTTAGGTTAAATATAATTTTTCACACCACTAAACACTTTCTATAACCTCCCTATTGTTATTGTGTACGTTCAGATAGAATGTCTACGAGTTGTTATGTAGCATTTACATTCTTTGACAAGTCACACGTCAGATTATACAATATAGTAGAAAAATTTGTTTGCTGAGTGAAAATGTTGGTTGCATATATCACAGAGCAAGACATATAATGTTAGTAGAAAATAACCAAAAAAACGTAAAAGTTCTAAATTCAGTGCTTAGCAACATCATTATGTTAATTAAGTGCATAGTAAATATTTGCATAATAGGATAACATTATGTAGTGATTGTTAATCTGCGCACCAATCATTGAAAGCATTGTTACAGATTTATTATAATAGTTGTTCTCTCGTCGTCACAATCATCTAATATAACGATTGGCTCATCTGAAATCATACATTGGTCCCATGTATTCATCCGCGACATCTGTGAAATATAGCAAACACATGATGTTCAAAGATGGCACATTTATATATGTCTCAGCATGACAACGCTTAACACATCTCTATATGATTGTGGATATTCACGCATAAGTAACGTATATGTTGAAAGAGCAAGGTTAAAACCACAGATACTGAACAGTCATTTTTATAATTGCGTTGCTGGCATTACTACGGATATGATTTTTCCGGTGCCTGTATACATAATAATGTGCACGCACAACGTGTGTTGCGCGCCCACTTCACGATTGTGTGGACTAAGTTTTAGCGCATGCGCTAAACGATGTGTACGCTATGCGTTCAATACATGTCCCTCCATGGTGCTGCTAGCAGTAAGCATATCATGGCTGGAAGTTATGATATGGAAGCGAAACAAATTCACTTCTACACACGTACACATCTAAACTTGTTAAACGGATGTGTGTCCACGGACAAAACGGACGATCAGCCAATGAGCGAACAAAATACGTGTGCCGTCATGTTAAAGCACCGTGAAATGCACGCAAACACTCCTCCCACTGAATTAACATTGGCCTCCAGCACTGTGCACACACCGCCCCACCGACGCGCGCGCATGACACACTGCACTGACCGTAACAATAAGCTACGGCCACAGCCAATACGATTTAACGTGCGCATGTCGGTTGGGGGCGGGGCTTGCATCCGTAAACCTTTTTAAGGACGCCTTGGGACATGACAATGGTCCCACGTCATATGTGGGCGACACTTTGTTTTTCTATGTTGCATGCTAAACAATGAGGTGTGTGTGTGTTACAGTTAGTGTAACATGTTGGAATGATACTTTAAACGTGATAAGAATCTAGGTTTTGTGAGTCCGTAAACAATGTGTAGTAATGCTTCGTCATGTAGCATATTGTTATAAGGAATAATGTTTTAGTGCACGCTACATGTAAGCCTGTCTGCAATGTTACGCTGTATCCACACATTTGGCTAACAAATGGTGTATATTAAAAATGTACACATATATGTGAGTAAAGGCATAACGATTTTTATATTTACCATTCTTGTAGAAGTCAAAACTGGTTTGGCTGCAACTGCTCGCTCCAGGAAGGCACAACAGTATCATCCATGGTTGAGGCAACCGTTGAATCCTGAATCACACACATCTCCATGAGGCGGCCATATGGATCTGCAGTGGCTTCTTCAAACAAGACATCCGGAGGTACGTACGGTTCTTGGTTGTTTTCCCATCCACATTGGTATTGCCCATATAAGTTTGGATACATATCATAGTAGTTATGTGCATCTTGCATGTGTGCTTGATGAATGGAGGGTGCAGGTATAGCAGCAGACGCGACAGTCGGTGCGGCTTCATTGTAACTGGTATTAGGCAAAAATATACTATTTAACAGAAGATATGTTCCATGTTCCATGGTAATTTTAAATGATGGCGCAACATGACAACATCCATATCATTGATCTAGCCGATCATGGACACGCTCAAAACATTCATTTGCTGATAAAGTGAATCGTACAGAAGTTTTAAAATTTGATTGTCTGGCTGGTTCTTTGTAGTATGGATATTTCTTTTGGATCAAGTCATAGATTTGGCCCACAGTTGCCCTCTTCTCATCCGTTGCTTCTGAAATCATAAATTTGTATGATTTACAGTGGATGGCTGTGCAATGTGGAAGCTTCTGCCATTTCTTCTCGGTTTAAACTGTACAGTGTCTAAGTTGAGCGCATACGGATGCCTGCCTGAATGTGTGAATAGTTACATGTTATCTTCGTGGTTTCTTTCAAGGTTACAATATAACCTCACTGTTATACGCCTATGTGTTCTCCCACTATAAATGTGTTACAATTATTGCCAGAAAATCTTTGTCTAAGATACTCTTTTCACAGTAAACGAAACTTTTATTTCGACTTAGTCAATCAACATGTGCAAAACAAGGTTAGGATTTTAATTACTATAACAATGGTGTGTGAAATCTTCTACAGTGGTAGAATGAACAGATTTCTGCTTACACTTACCTATAATGACCCACACACACATCTGTTTGTCAGTTTTTCTCTCTTTCTTTTTCTCTATGTTTCCCTCTCTGTTTGTCTCTCTCTTTCTCTCTATGGTTGTCTCTCTCTCTCTTTGACTGTCTCTGTTAGCTCTCTTGATATATACATAGATATATATTAAATATATATATATAATTAAATATATATATATAATTAAATATATATGTGTGTTTATATGTGTGTGTGTGTGTGTGTGTGTGTGTGTATATATATATATATATATATATATATAAATATATATATATATATATATATATATATATATATATATATATATATAAAGCAACTGTAAATATTACTGTATGTTCATTTGCATGTCTTAGACAGGTCTGTAACCCTGTCTTTCCCATTGTCACCCAGCATACAGCGCTTCCACTGCAGCAAGGGATTCTGGGAAATGACATGCAAATGAGCACTCAGTGCCACCTTTTGTCTCAAGCTCATATTACACAAGCCCAATTGTGTAACAGCCCGTACAAGCCCAACAGCACGTATTACACAATTGCATCTCATCCCAGCCTCTGTTTAAAAGCTGTGTTTAAAACAGCATGCATTGGCTTGAGGATTGGCTTGTGTAATACGAGCTTGAGACAAAAGGTGGCACTGAGTGCTCATTTGCATGTCATTTCCCAGAATCCCTTGCTGCAGTGGAAGCGCTGTATGCTGGGTGACAATGGGGAAAGACAGGGTTGCAGACCTGTCTAAGACATGCAAATGAACATACAGTAATATTTACAGTTGCTTTATGCTTTACTGTGGAGGGTTTTTGTCACTTTTTTTACCCACCATAACCTTAATGACAGTATATATATATATATATATATATATATATATATATAACACGGTTCTGATACCTCTACATATATATATATATATGTACATTGAAGGCCTTCTATGCAAACAGCCCTTGTTGTAATTATGTTCACAGTTCATTACAGTTTTTAACATTACTGGGTGAGTATGTTTGAGGGCCTATTTGAGTCAGCTGTGTATAAGTAGTAGTTAACAGCAAACAAGGCCTCTTTTGAGCCATGAAGGCGTGAACTGGTAATTCAGATAATATATATATTTTATAGAGTGCTAAAATGAAGCCATTGATGTGTGTAAGTAGGCCTTGTTGTAATCATAATCAAAGTTTACTACAGATGAGTGAATTATGGGCTGAATCATACTGATCCCATAATTTAAACAATTGTCCTAACATGTATATGTCATTAACACAAGGCCTGTTTGCTGACAACATTGGCAGAGTCACATATATATATATATATATATATATATATATATATATATATATATATAAAAGATAAAGAAAAAGCGCCCGATCCTTGTATAAAATCAGATGTATAAGGTTTAATATTCCATGGACAGACAAATGCACACTCACACTTTGTCAATAAAATAAAGGCATGTTATGGGACCAGCCCATGCACCAGATGGACGTGAGAATTTACAGCCGTCCTCCATTTGAATGCAGTGGAAGTAACTGCAAATACTGTAGATGTTGCTGCTGCTGTAGTCACTGAAAAGGGCTTTTCCCTTTCAAACCGGAACACCTCTGTTCAGTGCGGCCGCCATTTGCCTCTCACAACTCAGAGAGAAGGGAAATCCTTCAATGACGTCCTCACTCTGGCGTCTGGACTGCTCAACCACCGTAGTTCCTATGCCACGTGACCCTACGCGTTTCATCCGTCTCAGCGGATTTCATCAGGGGATGAACTCCAATTGGATTGACTTGTAATTTATAGTCCCATAGTCCAATAGATCGTGCAATACAAGAACGGGTTCAATTCAATTAGATAAAGATGGCGGGTTCCGGCGCAACTGCGGATGACTGACTCAGAGAGGCTGCTGGGATACTTCAACAGCTTTATTGTTCCAAAACACACAAGGGCTAACACCGCATTCTCCCCCTCAACGCGTTACACCCTTAGGAATAGGGCTTCGTCTTGGAGTGGGGAGAAGCGGATGCTGCCTGTTTAAATACAGGAAAGCCCGCGAAAACGGGTACAAACATATTAAAACATTAACTCCTCCAATGCCTTTGCCTGTTACTTATGTTATCAATCGGGTAATCAGTACTCCGTACTTATATACATTGTTGCACTTATGTTGTTATTTTAGCATTTTGTTTAAACATGTTAGTAAAAGATATGCCATTTGAACTCAGGTAGATCATTGGAGAAAATTGAAAGGATATAAGTAAAAAGTGGCTGCAAACACTGCTAAAGCCTGGTATATATCCAACGAATTTATGCTAACTGCCTATAATAATTGTGCATAAGTTTCTACTCACACACATATTATACATTGTAAAATTAAATAGACAATGTAAATTATTGGGCTGATTCATGCATCATACATTGGACTATAACCAGGTGCTGGAAGAAAGAGGAAAAGAAAGGGGAAGAAATGGGGGGGGGGGGGGAGAGGGGGGAGGAGGGAAAAAAAAAAGGGGGGGTGGAAGGGAGGGGAGGGGAAGGGGAAAGAAAGGGAGGGGGGAAGGAAGAGAGGAAGGGGGGGGAGAGGGGGGGGAGGGGGAAGGGGAGGGGGGGGGGAGGGGAAGGAGGGAAGGGGAAGGGGGTGTGGGAAAAGAGTCAGTGTAAATAGTTACAGAGGATAACATATTAGACTGTATACCCTCACCCTGCGGGCATTTCATCTCAGTATTAGAATTAAAATTCAAAAAGAAATTCAAAGAAAAATTCAAAGAAGAATTTAAAGAAAACAACGTAGATCCCAGTCAATGTTAAGTCCGTTGGGCTGCAGAGAACCCAGTGTATGTATCCAGTGTGCCTCTCTCTGGTGTAAAATCCTTAGTCTATCCCCTCCTCGGGGTGGTAACACTATGTGTTCGATGGCACAACATTTGAAATTCTCCAATTCTTAAACAGGCAGCATCCGCTTCTCCCCACTCCAAGACGAAGCCCTATTCCTAAGGGTGAAACGCGTTGAGGGGGAGAATGCGGTGTTAGCCCTTGTGTGTTTTGGAACAATAAAGCTGTTGAAGTATCCCAGCAGCCTCTCTGAGTCAGTCATCTGCAGTTGCGCCGGAACCCGCCATCTTTACCCGATTTCCTTCTGACGGTGGCACGCAGGAGTAGCCGAGGAGAGCAGGCCCCAGACTGGAGATGCAGGTGAGGTAAGCAACCAACAACCCCCTGCACCAGTCAATTCAGTGGCCCAGCGGAGCTCCCTCATGCGCTACCCCACTGACTGACAGCAATACAGTTTGCCACAGTGCACACGGAAGCGCAGGCAGATCCCCACATTCCCTGTATTTTCTCTGTCAGCAGCTCGTGTGAGCTCTGTGGCTATCAGCTACACCTGGGACTTCCTCCATCTTCCTTCAAACTGCACTAGCAATATTGGGAAGTTATCCAGTGTTAGAGACACATGGATTCTATATACACACAGACCAAGGGCAACACCAGCATGGACACTGTACCTGTACTCGATACAGAGATTTTATTTAGTTGCTGTAACACTGCCAACCGCACATATAGAGCAGAGGCTATTTTTAGCAACACCCCTGAATTTTTATGTGAGGATACTGCGGACCTCAAGTTACATTTTGTTAAATTGGAGAAATGTTTACTATTAAGACAGAGAATTTGGTGGGAAATAACGACCATGGAAAATTACATTCGTGTAAAACGTATTCCAAGAGGCTTACGTCACACCAAGACCCCTTCCTTTGGGTTCACCAATGTAGAATTTGAACAACAATGGTGCATGATTCTTGAGGACTGTTCATTTAAACTAATGGACCTAATTATTAGACAGAAATCCCAAGAATATAAATTAGTGTCCAAACAAATTTTGGAACTACAAGATAAAATGAAAGCCTTTTCAACAATGGATAATTTCAAGGAGCTAGATAGTAAAACAGCTAGCAAACTTAATAAACAAGAGAAAACCATTATGCTCAACAAACAGTCTAAATTTGAGCGTGACAAGGCGGACTACGATTTGCACCAGATTTACATGTGGCAGAAGCTACCATCTAGAACCAAAGGCAAGCCCAAATATAAGAAAGCTAACAAAGAAGGAGGGGGGAAATCAATTCTAAAGGGAAACAAAGCTAATGATTCTTCTTCACATGCTGTATCCTTCTCATTTTCCGAGAGTGACTTTAACCCCTCGTCTGGGGATGAGATGGCAGGAACCGGCGAGACGACATGCACAAATAGACCGGCCACACAGAAGCCCTCAAAAAACGGGGAAGGACGAGAAGAGGCAGGAGAAAGAACATACATTGGGATGCCATCCAAGAGATTTAAAACCTAACTATGGAGAACAGTAACGTTATCAATATCTCCAAACACGAACTGACACAATCAGAACTATCTGTGTTGCATCTTGGACTTTCATTTGCTCCCAATACCCAATTTAATTTGTTTTCTACTTTGGTAGACGTATTCAAGTTTACACGTAAACTAACTTTGAAACGCTTCTTTTTTTCCAGGAATCAAAATCCCAATACAGTGTTACCTATATTTGACATTAACCCTGTTGTTCCAATTCCCCTAGGTTTCGAAGATCAATGCAGGGAGCAGGACCTCATGGATCTCTTCAATGAGAACAATACAATTGAAGACCCAATAGAGTTTTTGGGTAGTACTAACTCTGGGTTTAAAAAGAGATCTCTGTTCTATCCCTCTTTCATGAGGGGGCAGTACATTGATATCTTCCAGAGAGCCATTGAAAGAGATCTATCGCTCCTTGCAAAAGGCATAGGAACCAGGGGACATCAGTTAGATAACCTAACAGTGGAACAAAGGGCAGCATTAAAATCACTAACCAATAATGATTCCATTCTTGTTAGAAAGGCGGACAAAGGTGGCGCTACGGTTGTGGTTGACAGAGAATACTACACAGCAGAGGCACAGCGACAACTGAGTGACCCCGATACCTACCGTGTCCTTGACAGGGACCCCACCATCCAATTCAGTAGAGAGTTCTTGGACCTCATGGATGAAGGTGAGATGCTACATGTTCTCACACCTAATGAGCGGGACTTCCTCACCACTCCAGACCCCATCACCCCTATTTTTCATCACCTCCCCAAAATTCACAAGACACTGGTTGCACCACCGGGTAGACCTATTATTTCTAGCATTGGCTCACTGGGTGAACACCTTTCACAATATATCGATCACTTTTTACAGCCACTTGTTCACTCACTTCCATCTCACATTATAGACACCAAACACATTTTGTCATTACTCACCCCTATCACCTGGCACACACATTACATCTGGGTCACCCTAGATGTAACTTCTTTATACAATATCATCAAACACGATCATGGCCTCATTGCCACAGAATTTTTTCTGCACAACCATTCCACTTTATCTCCAGCACATATAGCCTTTCTTCTAGATAGTATTAAATTTTCACTCACGCACAATTATTTTCTCTTTGACCAACAGTTTTATCTCCAAACACGTGGGACAGCAATGGGGACGTCTTTTGCCCCCTCCTACGCCAACCTCTTCATGGGTTGGTGGGAGATGTCCCACGTTTTTGGAGATTCCAATCCTTTCAGACATCATGTGGCGTTTTACAAACGCTACATTGATGATCTCATCTTGATCTGGAGTGGTGGGGAGGAAGAGCTTTTGAAGTTTTTTGAGTATCTGGCTGATAACACACTAAATTTGAGATTCACTCATTCCTATGATAAATACCAAATCAAATTTTTGGATTTAAATCTCTATGTGGACTTGGAAAAAAACGTCCAATCTGACATTTACAGAAAAGAAAATGCCAGAAACTCACTGCTTCATGCCAGGAGCTGTCATGCGCGCCCTCTGGTCAGAGGCATCCCGAAGGGACAGTTCCTGCGGCTACGTAGGAACTGTTCTACTTTAGGGTCCTTTGAACAGAGGGCGCGCGAGATGAGAGAGCGATTCCTGTCAAGGGGTTATGACGCTAGGGACCTTGATCTCGCGTATCAAAATGCCCTAGACACCAATAGAGAACAACTCATAAATATGAATGTTCGCCAACATACAAAGGTCACACAAGGAGAGGACATGGGACCCCCTTTTTTCATCACTAATTTTAGTGACCAGGCCAATTGTATCAAAGCCATCATACATAAACACTGGACCACTTTGTCTTTAGATCCTCTATTAGGTAAACTGGTCAGTATGGGCCCAAAAATAGTTTTTCGCAAGGCTGCTACTCTAGGGAACCTTTTGTCGCCCAGCATGTTAAAACCAACCAACCGCAACATAACTAGTAGGTCCATGTTCCCAAAGCTAACTGGCTCGTTCAAATGTGGGCATTGTAAAATATGTCCAAATATGATTAAGACTAAACATTTCTCAAACCATGATGAAACACGTAGATTTCCCATTAAAACGTTTATAACATGCCAGACCAATTTCGTGATTTACCTCCTAAAATGTGGTTGTAATAAACAATATATAGGACTAACCAGTAGAGTCCTTAAAATCCGCATTATGGAACATCTCAGGTTAATTAAAAAACACGATACTACACATCCGGTACCTTTGCATTTCAATTTATGTCCGTTGGGCTCTGTGGAGAATTTCAAATGTTGTGCCATCGAACACATAGTGTTACCACCCCGAGGAGGGGATAGACTAAGGATTTTACACCAGAGAGAGGCACACTGGATACATACACTGGGTTCTCTGCAGCCCAACGGACTTAACATTGACTGGGATCTACGTTGTTTTCTTTAAATTCTTCTTTGAATTTTTCTTTGAATTTCTTTTTGAATTTTAATTCTAATACTGAGATGAAATGCCCGCAGGGTGAGGGCATACAGTCTAATATGTTATCCTCTGTAACTATTTACACTGACTCTTTTCCCCACACCCCCTTCCCCTTCCCTCCTTCCCCTCCCCCCCCCCCCTCCCCTTCCCCCCTCCCCCCCCCCTCTCCCCCCCCCTTCCTCTCTTCCTTCCCCCCTCCCTTTCTTTCCCCTTCCCCTCCCCTCCCTCCCCCCCCCCCTTTTTTTTCCCTCCCTCCCCCCTCTCCCCCCCCCCCATTTCTTCCCCTTTCTTTTCCTCTTTCTTCCAGCACCTGGTTATAGTCCAATGTATGATGCATGAATCAGCCCAATAATTTACATTGTCTATTTAATTTTACAATGTATAATATGTGTGTGAGTAGAAACTTATGCACAATTATTATAGGCAGTTAGCATAAATTCGTTGGATATATACCAGGCTTTAGCAGTGTTTGCAGCCACTTTTTACTTATATCCTTTCAATTTTCTCCAATGATCTACCTGAGTTCAAATGGCATATCTTTTACTAACATGTTTAAACAAAATGCTAAAATAACAACATAAGTGCAACAATGTATATAAGTACGGAGTACTGATTACCCGATTGATTACATAAGTAACAGGCAAAGGCATTGGAGGAGTTAATGTTTTAATATGTTTGTACCCGTTTTCGCGGGCTTTCCTGTATTTAAACAGGCAGCATCCGCTTCTCCCCACTCCAAGACGAAGCCCTATTCCTAAGGGTGAAACGCGTTGAGGGGGAGAATGCGGTGTTAGCCCTTGTGTGTTTTGGAACAATAAAGCTGTTGAAGTATCCCAGCAGCCTCTCTGAGTCAGTCATCTGCAGTTGCGCCGGAACCCGCCATCTTTACCCGATTTCCTTCTGACGGTGGCACGCAGGAGTAGCCGAGGAGAGCAGGCCCCAGACTGGAGATGCAGGTGAGGTAAGCAACCAACAACCCCCTGCACCAGTCAATTCAGTGGCCCAGCGGAGCTCCCTCATGCGCTACCCCACTGACTGACAGCAATACAGTTTGCCACAGTGCACACGGAAGCGCAGGCAGATCCCCACATTCCCTCAATTCAATTAGAGTCGTAAAGGTCATCTGTGCTAGATGTGGCTGATTGTTATAATGAATAAACAAATGATTAAGAATAAAATAAATAATTAAGGATAAAAGGACAGTATTGGGATTAGCAGTAATAGTGTAATGAATACTTGAAATAAATCAATACACAAAAAACAATAAATACATAATTACATAATTAGCACCATAAATAAAGGGTAAATGGATGGAATCTCATTGCATTTGTGGATGCTTGATCACATACAGATAATTACAAAGCTGTACCACCTTTGGCTCTATTCAATATCAATGCTTCATATTATAAAAATCATCAATATTAACAATTAACTATATCAATGTATGTATAATAATGAATGCAATGGATCTAACTAGATGTTACAATTACACTACTAAATCAAATATCAAATATATGGAATTAAAAATGAATTATGATTATAACAAGCTTGAAGTAATCACACCGAGTCCAAAATTAAATTGCGCTCTGTGTGATTTGAGGAAGAGATGAGGCTATGATCTATCATATTGTGTTTGGAGAATTAACTCCTAAATAGACTGACAATGCTGAATAGGGATAGGAAACGATCCAATATAATTACTTGTATATACCATCCTGAATAAATTACACAGATAAATAGTACCTTTCCTGTCAAGATGGAAATGATGCAGAGACAGATGCAAAACATCACACTATTCATCACGAATTGATGATATGTACTAAGTGTAACATATACACTTGAATTGTTTATAACCAAAAAAGTTAAAATGAATAAGAAATACAAAAATGATCAAAATTGTATAAGGAAAAATTGCGTGAAGAAAAAAATATAAAAAAATATATAGAATAAAATAAAATGAAAGTACCATGTGAGGACTTATCTCAAAAAATAATGAGAGTACCCTGTGAGGACATATACCAAAGAGATAGGAAAAAATAATGTATATAGTATACATACTGTAGGTATATGGTAGATACAAACTCCACAGTGAAGGGAGAGATAAATATAGCGAGCAACCCTGAAGAGAAAGGGTTTGTATCTTGAGACGTAATGTCAGAGAGCCAGCAATCCATGATTGTGAAAATATTATTAATAATGATGTGCTAGTGTGTATAACACAAAGTATGTGTTGTAATAAAAGTGATTGTTTGGTTGTGCTAAAATTGTGTTAGACTAAATGTGAAAATGTAAATTAAATATTATGTGAATGGATGGCTAGTGTATACTGTGTGTCAATCAAAAAATATGTTGTGAATATAAATGTGTGTTGTTATAATCAAAATAAATGTTATGTAAATACATGTGTGATTAGTTATGCATACAGTGTGTATTATAATTATTATGAAATACTTAAATGCAATCCCGACCAGGGGTCCCTCACTAAGTCCACCACCTGGGAAACAGAGGGAACATGCTACACACGTTCAACCCAGACCTCTGAGATCCCACCGGTGAGCTAGAAAGAGAATGCTATACAATAGTACTAGTATCGATACAGTCATTGAGACCACCCGGGCTCAATGTATCCAACATGTATATCCAGTAGGTCTCTCTTAAATTAAGTCTCTTGACTCTATCACCACTGAGTATTGTTGAAGGTACTATTTCTAGACCCATCACCACCAGGGAAGATGGATCCTTATTGTGCTTTTCCAAAAAGTGTCGAGACAGATTATGAGTAGTGATTCCATGAATGGACATGTGATGATATAGATGACAAATGTAGATAAACAGTTGATCTGACTTTTTATTGTATGAATGGATTTGTTATGGTAGGAGATAACTTGGTCACCCTTACTTATGTGTCTACATGTTAGGCATCTATTGCATCCACAGGTAGAATTGCCCTTTTCTGTTATCCTAGTTGTGGAAAAACCAATAGTCTGCTTTAGGCGACTGGGGGCCAACAGAGTTTTTAAATTTCTAGCTTTCTTGTAGATGATAGGAATATTAGGTGGCAACTTCTGACCAATAATAGGATCCCTTAACATAATGCTCCAATGTTTGTTTAAAATGGATGCAATACCCTTCGCTGAGTTGTTATATGTAGTAATGGATAAGGGTGATTTGACAGATTTACCTATTGTGTCAACATTGGCCGGTCTATCTTTCAAATGGTTTTTCTTAGATTTGTTGAGCAAAGCCACACGATCCAAAGCACTCACTTGTCTGAATGTCTCCAAAATGGTATGAATGTTATAACCTTTGGCTAAAAACCTTTTGACCAATAATTCCCCCTGTGCCAAAAAGTCAGAATCAAGAGAACAATTTCTCCTGATTCTGAGAAATTGGCCCTTGGGGATATTGTCCAGCCATCTTTTATAATGGTTACTTCTTATGTGCAAATAACTGTTTGTTGCGACCGTTTTGAAATGAGTTTTGGTGATGATCTCACCATTGTCACTAGCCTCCAAATCTAAATCCAGAAACACTATACTTTTTTTGTTGAGATTAAATGTGAATTTTAGATCCATATCATTATCGTTGAAAGAATTTAATTTACTCTCCAAATGTTCCAAATGTCCATCCCAAATTAGAATAATGTTGTCTATGTAACGGCCATAGAACACCAGGCCAGCCCCCAGATCCACATCACCCCAAACATAGAGTTCCTCCCACAAACCCATGTAGAGGTTCGCATAGCTGGGGACGAACCTGGTGCCCATGGCCGTCCCATAGACCTGTAAATAATTAGAGTTCTCAAACAAAAAATAATTGTGCTCTAGAATGAAAGAAATAGCCTGTAAAATAAAAGTGGATTGTAAATTGCATATGTTGACTTCCATGTCCAAAAATTGTTTAATAGCCTGTAAACCCTTACTATGCTTGATACATGTGTATAGGGATGTTATATCACATGTGGCCCAAATGTATGTGGGCTTCCATTTAATTCCAGAGATGGAGTCAAGGACATGCAGCGTGTCCCTGAGATAAGATTTTAATTTGCTCATTAAAGGTTGTAAAAAATAGTCCACATATTTTGGGACACGTTGGATGTCATCGACTCCACCCCTGAAACAATGGGTCTACCAGGAGGAGTAGAAATATGTTTATGCAGTTTAGGGATATGATAAAATATTGGAGTTCTGGGAGAACGTATGAAAAGAAAGCCAAACTCTGCTTTACTAATAATATTCATAACAAGGGCCTTAGTGAGAAAGTCCTTATATTGAACCTGGAAATCTTCCATAGGATCTTTACCCAGAACAAGATAGGAGGTATGATGACCTAATAATCGATAGGCTTCAGTGAGATAATCAGCTCTATCTTGCAGGACTATGCCCCCTCCCTTGTCTGCTTGTCTGATGACAAGATTATTCATACTGCTTAGTTCTTTAAGTGCAATATTCTCCTCTTCTGATAGATTCCTATTTTGTATAGTGGTGGTATTTTGACACATGGATTCAAAATCTTTAAGTACCATAGCATAAAATGTTTCTATAAATGCTCCTTTTGATTGGTATGGAAAAAATGTGGACTTAGCTGAAAATGGGGAATGTACTATTCTTTCATTGTTAGTTTGATCAACATCAAATGGACTCTGGAAAGTTTCTTCAATTGCTCGATTTGAAGTTGACACCAATTGTGATGCAACATGGTCATATTAATATTGGATGGCACTAGACAGTCCGACTCATAGGTTGATAATTGGCTTAGATTTTGTAAGTGTGTTAAATTATCCGCCTGTGTGTTTTCCATGAGCAATGCAGTTATTGAATCGATACAAGAAATTTCTCATGCATTGAATACATCATCTTGTTCTCTATTCTGCATTGAGAAATGTCTCATTAAAGAAATCTTCCTAATATACTTATCCAGATCTACAAATAGATCAAATCTATTAGGAAGACTACTAGGTGCAAATGAAAGGTCCCTGGTCAGGAGCGATATGTGATTACGAGATAAAATAAATGTGGATAGATTGAATATACCGTGTGCTTCTGGATTGCTGACTCTTAACTTACTCTCCTTCTTTCTTTGCTCGCGCCTCCCTCCCGGGTTCCTCGCTGCTTCTCTTTCTCCGTTGAGGGGTGTTTGAATGATACGTTGGTTTCCGATCCCACAGAGGATAAGATTTCCCCCCTCTCGATTTTCTTGTTGTGTCACTAGCTCTAAAAAAAGAAGCAGTATGAGATTTTGTAGTGGAAGCATTACTATCTGAATTGTTTTTGATAGAATCTCTATTTTGGGTTTTTGGTATAGTACCACTACTTTTATCCATTTCTTTCTTTTCTACCAAAACCTCCTCACATGGTTCCCCCCTGTCTTGTAAGACCTCAAATTTGTTTTCTGTTGGACAAGAGAACTGAGATTTATGTGTTTTCTTTTCAGTTCTGTTGATATTTTTGTCCTTTTCATTGGGTGTCAAATAAGTGTTTCCATGATCTCTACTATTGTCTCTGTATTTATCAGTTTTGTTTTTCTTGTAGTATTTGTTAGGAGTATAATGTTTTGATCTGTCTCTCCTATCATGTCGTCTCCAGTCTCTAACTTTATCTGTAGCATAATCAGTTTGATCTCTCACATACTTATTGCTCTTACGTTCACTAATATCTTTCTCATATTTGAGTACCCTAGAGTCAACCAATTTGTCGAATTCTAAAAATTCCTCACTCTCTACAAATGGACTCATGGTATGTTGTATTTCCTCTATTTCCTTTGCAATATCATTCAATTTGTCTTCCCTATAGGTGATTAGTAGCTTTATTAGAGTGAATGAACAAGATTCCATTGCATCATTCCATTTTGTTTTAAAATCAATATTTGTGTCAAATGTGTTTTGTTTTGTAAACCTCAACCTCTAGGGACTATTTTAGCGTCTAGATAATTTTGTAGTGATAAAATATCAAGCCAATGCTTCATCTCTTCCTTTGCCAACCTCTCAAGCTTAAAAAAGTTGGTCTTTAGATCAATACTGTCCTCATTAAGTTCTGACATCTATTTCTGCAGATTCAGCATATTGTTGTCTCCTAATGAGCCTTTCCTTACTAGTTTTCATCATCTTGCTGAATGAACCAGAGCAACAATTGCAGGATGGGTGTAAACGAAATTAGGCAGCTATCAGGTTAGGATGAATGGATATTAGGAAAGAGTAAAAGACAGCGCTTTTCTCAGACAACACCCAAATTGCTGCAACCCTGATCCAACAAAGCAAGATGACACACCCAGCACATCCGTCTCAGCGGATTTCATCAGGGGATGAACTCCAATTGGATTGATTTGTAATTTATAGTCCCACAGTCCAATATATTGTGCAATACAAGAATGGGTTCAATTCAATTAGAGTCCTAAAGGTCATCTGTGCTAGATGTGGCTGATTGTTATAATGAATAAATAAATGATTAAGAATAAAATAAATAATTAAGGATAAAAGGACAGTATTGGGATTAGCAGTAATAGTGTAATGAATATTTGAAATAAATCAATACACAAAAAACAATAAATACATAATTACATAATTAGCACCATAAATAAATGGTAAATGGATGGAATTTCATTGCATTTGTGGATGCTTGATCACATACAGATAATTACAAAGCTGTACCACCTTTGGCTAGTAAAAATAAAGTAGATTCTTAATATAAGTAAATATGATACAGTACCTCTATTCAATATCAATGCTTCATTTTTTTGCTTTTGCTATTGCTATATATATATATATATATATATATATATATATATATATATGAGTGTGTGAGTATATATATATATATATATATATATATATATATATATATATATATATATATATACTCACACACTCACACACACACTGTGTGTGTGTGTGTGTGTGTCTGTGTGTTTGTGTGTGTGTGTGTGTGTGTGTGTGTGTACATATATCCATAGATACTACAGATATATTAATACACACTAACAGATCTGTTAATCTAACCACAACTCATACATGATGACATGCCAACATTATGAAGTATGAAAGAAGATGAAGGTAAGTAATGTGTTACGTGTTACAGAGTTAATACACCAGAAAACAAAACTTCAAGATGTATGCTGTTATATAGATAGTTATTTAAAGGTGGATGTAAATTATATTAGCATGCAATGACTATCTACATTACCAAACAACCCACATACATAAAATGTTGAACAACAGCTAAGTGAATGTCAGCTTCTATAAACATGGCAACTGTGTAATGTTGTACCATTAATAAACTGATGATTAATACATAATGATATGTTATAAAATATGCCTTAATTCAGACAGTGAACATGTATAAACCTTCATGTGTACAAGGACATACTATAATCTTTTCAAGTATCTGTACATGATCATACATACAGTGTGCATGAAATATTATGCAGTAAACACCACCAGGACAACAGCACATTTAGTGAATGTGATTATTTATTTTTGTTTATCCTTTTGAGAGCGAGTCACAGGCCTGCTTGTTGGCTGTTGTGTTTTCCTTTTCCTTTTGCCAACGACTTTGGCCTTAACTGTATGAATTGTACTGGCCTGTGGCAGTTCTGTGGCACTGGGTGTGGGCTGTGACACTTCTGTGGCACTGGGTGTGGGCTGTGACACTTCTGTGGCACTGGTTTTGGGCTGTGACACTTCAGGGGCACTGGGTGTGGGCTGTGACACTTCAGGGGCACTGGGTGAGGGCTGTGACACTTCAGGGGCACTGGGTGTGGGCTGTGGCACACCAGGGGCACTGGGTGTGGCCTCTGGCAGTTGTGAACCAGTTGGTAAACATTGCACGACTGATGGTGGAGCCATTTCCTGTTTTGGTGTTTTAATCTTGTTCCAAAAGCTGGTTAGTAGTAATTGTTGGGCTAACTTTCTTTTTCGTGTCTCATTTCTAGGTGTCCCTTCCAGATTTTGAACACAAGTAGCAGTTGGATGTTGACAGGGACCTGCACAGAACTTGCACCTACTGTACCGGTATCATCCAGAACTGGGGAATGAAGAACTGATGACTCAGGAGAAAAACTAGCAGCATGTAAAGATCCATCCTCAGATGGGGAAAAGTTGAATTGTTGATCTCTTGCACTCATTCTCAACTGATTAGCTTGGCTTAGATTCACAACTATTGCTTGTAATGTCCTCTTTACGTTTTGTATTTCATTAGGAACTTGGATGATGACTCTTTCTAGTTGTGACATTTGTGATATTGTCCTTTCCTGCTGTGATATCATCCTTTCCTGCTGTGATATCATCCTTTCAAGCACTGACATCATTTCTGAATGGCGACGATTTTCTCAACCAAGATTCTTTCTTCAGAAGCTGCAATAGCTGAGTAGGTGTCACAAGCAGGAGGACTTGAATGCTGGGTTAATGGACGAGTGGGAACATCTTCATGGTCACCTGAGTGAATTTGTCCTTCAGTGGCAACATCTGCATCTACCAATAAATGAAGACATTATGAACTGCCATGGAACTTTCTGTTGTTTATCAATATAATGAGAGTTGTTCTCACAGTGTAACACAACATGTTTCCATAAGTTTTCTGTTGTGTCTAATTAAAATTTAGCTTGAAGTAATAATGATGTTTCGACTCAGTGTGAAAGAAGAATGAATGAAAGTTTGTTGTAACCTCACAACTCCTAACTGATAGTTTACATCACACACAATACATGTTGTCATTACAAACTAAATTTTCTGTGACAATAATTGATGTGAAGTAAATTACATGTGAAAGGCATTTATTTAACATGGCAAAATAACATCTAGAAATGTACACATTAGATGTCCTGCACCTCATACACTCACCTTCCATGCTTGATGATGAGCTGGATGAGCCAGGTGATGAGACTTGTTCAGTGTGAGGTGACACATGAGCTTCAGGAGCAACTATATAGAAGAATAACATAAGAATGTTATTGACATGTGTACATAATGAACATAAAGTTTGTGTAGTTGGAGTATTTATGGCTAAATATCAGTATAACTTAATGAAATGACAAGATGTTTCTGGCAAGCTGTATATTATGCATCTTAACATCAAGGTACATGTGAACATAATTGGCACATTTATTTTACAAACCATACACCATAAAACATACAATGTTCATGCAGGAATGCGTTGCTAAATTAAGTGTTCTGTTGTACATACACAGCATATGTTGTGTAGTAATCTAAAAATAATAATGTACATCACTACCATGACAGCAAAGTTGACTGTGCTTATAATTGATACCTAATTGTGGAAATGTGAATGAATGTTTTTAGTGATCTGTGTGAACAATTAAGAGAAGCAGGTGTAGCGCTCACTGTGCCTGACACTCATCAACACATGCAGTGTGTCGCTCACAGATGCTACTGGTGTGATAATGAGGCGTTTATATAAGGTTCAAAGAAGATATGAGTGAACGAATGACTAACGTACGTTTTCATATATAGTTGGCTGGTGGGTAAAATTCTTCATAGAATTACCATTTCAAATAAATGTGATGAACTTCTGTTCACCTTGTCAGCTTCTAACAACTTTAGTCCCTCCCCCAATACGTGACAGCACCCTGACCTTTTATTTGTTTTTACCACATGTAAGGCGTCCCAAAAAACTTGACCGTAACATGACCCTATGATTTGGCTCGGTGTCCAACCCCAACCCCTGTGTTCTCCTCTATGCTGTGATTACATATTAATTGCAGCTGGTTTCACACACTGGTACATGAGCGAAATAAGAATCTGAAGTGAGCTACATATGAACACAATTAAATAACATATGCTACATGTTCCTATTTATGCTTTCAGTATACTACATGAAGCAAAAAACGAACTTTAATTAAACATAACGACATGTGTTAGCGCAAATTATGTATGTTCGCCTTTGAATGCACTATCTTCCATGCAAGACTTTATGAGGCAGTAATGTCCTGTTTATAGGTGTAACATAGATTATCACTAAATTATGTATATATATATACAGCTAAACCCCGTTATAACGCGGGTCTCGGGGTCCACCCCGAGACCACCGCGTTACTAACGGGGTCGCGAGAAAAAAAAATGGCCGCCGCGCTTTAGCGCATATTCATCCCGCGGGACAGGAGATGGGAGCGGGCATGTCCCTCCGCTCCCCGCTTCCCCCTGTCACCGCGGGACAGGCCGCGGGGCAGGAGATGGGAGCGGGGATGTCCCTCCTGTCCCCGCTTCCCCCTGTCACCTCGGGACAGGCCGCGGGGCAGGAGATGGGAGCGGGGATGTCCCTCCTGTCCCCGCTTCCCCCTGTCACCGCGGGACAGGCCGCGGGGCAGGAGATGGGAGTGGGGATGTCCCTCCTGTCCCCGCTTCCCCCTGTCACCGCGGGACAGGCCGCGGGGCAGGAGATGGGAGCGGGGATGTCCCTCCTGTCCCCGCTTCCCCCTGTCACCTCGGGACAGGCCGCGGGGCAGGAGATGGGAGCGGGCATGTCCCTCCTGTCCCCGCTTCACCCTGTCACCGCGGGACAGGCCGCGGGGCAGGAGATGGGAGTGGGGATGTCTCTCCTGTCCCCGCTTCACCCTGTCACCGCGGGACAGGCCGCGGGGCAGGAGATGGGAGCGGGGATGTCCCTCAGGTCGCCGCTTACCTCAGAACCATGCTGCCTGCATGGAGGTTGTAGCGGGGGGTTTCTTCTCCCCACCGCTGTCCCCGGTGCTCCCGCTGCCTGCGCGGGAGGAGGGGGGGGAGCGGGTGGTGGTGCTGGTCGCGGCCCGTCTGTGTAGAGTGAGAGAGTGTGTGTGTATGTATATATGGGAGAGAAAGTGTGTGTGTGTATATGGGTGTGTGAGTGTGGGTAAGTGTCTGTGAGTGTGTGTAAGTGTCTGAGTGTGTGTGTAAGTGTGTGTAAGTGTGTGTGAGTGTGTGTGAGTGTCTGTGAGTGTGTAAGTGTGTGTGAGTGTCTGTGAGTGTGTAAGTGTGTGTGAGTGTGTGTGAGTGTGTGTGAGTGTCTGTGAGTGTCTAAGTGTGTGTACGTGTGTGTAAGTGTGTAAGTGTGTGTAAGTGTGTGTGAGTGTGTGTGAGTGTCTGTGAGTGTGTAAGTGTGTGTGAGTGTGTGTGAGTGTGTGTGTGTGTGTGTGAGTGTGTGTGAGTGTCTGTAAGTGTGCGTGAGTGTGCGTAAGTGTGTGTGAGTGTGCGTGAGTGTGGTCAGTGTGTGTGCAGTGTGTCAGTGTGAGCAATGAGCAGTGTGTGTGCAGTGTGCAGTGTGTGTGCAGTGTGGCAGTGAGCAATGAGCAGTGTGTGTGCAGTGAGTGTGTGCAGTGTGTCAGTGTGAGCAATGAGCAGTGTGTGTGCAGTGTGCAGTGTGTGGGCAGTGTGGCAGTGTGAGCAAGGAGCAGTGTGTGTGCAGTGTGCGTGAGTGTGGTCAGTGTGTGTGCAGTGTGTCAGTGTGAGCAATGAGCAGTGTGTGTGCAGTGTGCAGTGTGTGTGCAGTGTGGCAGTGAGCAATGAGCAGTGTGTGTGCAGTGAGTGTGTGCAGTGTGTCAGTGTGAGCAATGAGCAGTGTGTGTGCAGTGTGCAGTGTGTGTGCAGTGTGGCAGTGTGAGCAATGAGCAGTGTGTGTGCAGTGTGCGTGAGTGTGGTCAGTGTGTGTGCAGTGTGTCAGTGTGAGCAATGAGCAGTGTGTGTGCAGTGTGCAGTGTGTGTGCAGTGTGGCAGTGAGCAATGAGCAGTGTGTGTGCAGTGAGTGTGTGCAGTGTGTCAGTGTGAGCAATGAGCAGTGTGTGTGCAGTGTGCAGTGTGTGTGCAGTGTGGCAGTGAGCAATGAGCAGTGTGTGTGCAGTGAGTGTGTGCAGTGTGTCAGTGTGAGCAATGAGCAGTGTGTGTGCAGTGTGCAGTGTGTGTGCAGTGTGGCAGTGTGAGCAATGAGCAGTGTGTGTGCAGTGTGCGTGAGTGTGGTCAGTGTGTGTGCAGTGTGTCAGTGTGAGCAATGAGCAGTGTGTGTGCAGTGTGCAGTGTGTGTGCAGTGTGGCAGTGAGCAATGAGCAGTGTGTGTGCAGTGAGTGTGTGCAGTGTGTCAGTGTGAGCAATGAGCAGTGTGTGTGCAGTGTGCAGTGTGTGTGCAGTGTGGCAGTGTGAGCAATGAGCAGTGTGTGTGCAGTGAGTGTGTGCAGTGTGCAAAAAAAAAAATGTAAAAAAAAATTTTTTAAAATTTTTTTTTTTTTTTTTTTTTTTTTTTTAAAAAACGGGAGCCACGGGAAAACCGCGTTATAACCGAATCGCGGTATAACGAGGCGCGTTATAACGGGGTTTAGCTGTATATATATATATATATATATATATATACAGTGTTCGACAAAACTATACATTTGCTCGCCCCGGGCGAGTGGATTTAACATCGTAGCGAGCTCCTATCGGCCCAAGCAGCACACGTGTGGTACTAGGTGGCGAGTAGATTTTTTTGTCCGGCGAGTAGATTTTTGGGTGATTTGTCGACCACTGTATATATATATATATATATATATATATATATATATATATATATATATATATAGCAACTGTAAATATTACTGTATGCTCATTTGCATGTGTCTGCAACCCTGTCTTTCCCATCATCGGCCAGCATACAGCGCTTCCACTGCAGCAAGGTATTCTGGGAAATGACATGCAAATGAGCACTCAGTGCCACCTTTTGCCACCATATATATTAATTGTTACTTTTTGTAGCACAACTAGATATAAATATATATAGATAGATAGATAGATAGATAGATAGATAGATAGATAGATAGATAGATAGATAGATATAGAGAGAGACATATATACAGATATATATGTAGGTATGCTTATATTGGGAAGAAAGTATAAGTAGCAGTGGAAATATAGATAAGAACTGTAACCTACGACACGCCTAGTACAGTAACATTTGTCACCTGGTGGAAATAGAGCCGAATAAATTCCGATATCTCTGTCCCCAGCCAAACCCTCCACGACGACAGGAAGAAATTCAGGAAGTCACATGACATAGGATAACATGTCTTTGAAGAATTAATTCAAAGATAGACTTACCTAGTAAATGGCCATACAGACAGACAGACAGTCATAGTGCTCCAGAATCCCTGTGACAAGAACTGTGTTTTCCTGTTCATTGAACCGAGGATTACGTGGCCGCTCCACACGTTTCTTCTGAATACATGCATTCCCAGAGCTTGGCTGCTGCTGACTGGACTCTCCTTCCAATGGAAGAGACTCCAAAAGCGGGCCACCAGCAACCACCCCACCACCAGACACTCCAGCAGCACCAGCAACAGAGCCACCAGCAGCACTCGCACTCACAGCAACAGCACTCGCACTCCCAGCAACACCAGTCACACTCATAGCAACACCACTCGCACTCCCAGCAACACCATTCGCACTCGCAGCAACAGCACTCCCATGAATCCTACGTTCACTCAGACGCGTACTCGCACGGCTACCAGTACCACTCACACCAGCATCACTCTTCCCACGCCTTGCAGCCATACCTCTAGCACTCACAAAGAACAGAAAAGAAATTTAAAGCCAATCACACTGAACACTTACAAACTGACAACAAGACAAAGATGTAAACAAAACAACACAGGGCAAACCTCTCACAATACACCACAACTGTCTCAGTCAATATGAAATATGCAAATCAGCCAGCTCTGTGTGTCTCTCTCTCTCTCTCACTCCCAACAACACAGAGAATGAATAAATATACACGCTGCCTTTAAATGGGCAGCTCAATCCAAAACATGCTTGCTTCGGCAGATTCAGTGCTTCGGCAGACTCAGCAAGAAGTTTAATTGGGGAACCTAACACCACCTCGCCATGCACGCCGATACACCTGTGTGTGATTGGCAAATCATCGGTAGAGTGGGAGCAAATGTTTTCAGCTTGATTCGGAAGGGATTCGGCACTTATTGCATACGGAGAGGGAAAATCGCCAGAATCATGCCGATAAGGTACCCTTGGCGATTGCACTTTTTCGGCGCTTACTGCATAGAGCCCAATGTTTTAATTATATATGCTGCCTCCCGTATAGTTGGAATACTACCAGATATATTACACACAAATATTGGTTGAGAATAGCCTATATATCCCTTATTTCCAAGCTGGTGTATTGGAAAAAGAAGAAAGTTCTGTTTTAGCATACAGACGTTCCCTATATAACATCAATCTTTAGCCAGATATTTGCCAATTTTCCATATAGAGTATGTCTGAGATATGGATATGTATGCATAAATTGGTGTGTCTACAAACTTCTTGCACTTAAATAAACATATCCATATGCAACCAGTATTACTTGGAAGGGAATACAGGAGTAGTATATAAGTAGTAGTGTGAACCCTTTTCCCTATTTTGATATATACAGTAATCACTGTTGTTTTAGCCCCCTATTCCTGAAACTTGAAATTCAGTGTTACATCACACTTAGTTTTCGAAAACTCCCTAGATAAATCTCTAATTAGGGGTATGGTGTTAGTAAACCACTGAAATGCCAGCGTTATATTCGTAAGGTACATTTATATTGGCTTGTTAGAGGATGAGGTAATTCATAGGGAAACAGGGTATATATCGTCTATATGTATCCAAGCACTCTGCCATGGCGGGTCAGGAGTGAAGGAGGTGAAAATACAACCCGTATTCTGGTAGCTCTGTCGGGCTCCAGTGACGTCACCGATCGTAATGCTCTACTTCATGACGCGCGTTTCGCGAGACAACTCGCTTCTTCAGATGGGGAGGAGTGTAAAAGTAAGGCCCGATGTGATGTTATTTATACTCTCGAGGGGCGTGACCAATGTCTATTACGCCTATTGGAGTGGAGGATACAGGAGCCAATCAGCTATCTGGAATGTTATTTATACTCTCGAGGGGTGTGACTCATGTCTATTACGCCTATTGGAGGGGAAAATACAGGAGCCAATCTGGAATCGCGGACCAAAAGGAATGTAAACAAACGACTATATCGCATGAACAATGTTGTATGTTATGTTAATGGAATCTGGATCGGGTTATTTTAGTGTTCACTATTGTAAGTCCGATTTAGGGGTAGGGTCCCAGAGGGGCAAATGGAACAAATATATAACAAAATCATGTGATGTGTGTCGGAGTGTAACCTAACTCTATATGTCTGCCCCTAAAGGACAATGCAGACCAACTAATATTTAAAATATATTAACTACTTTATACGTGAAAAAAGCTTGTGCTTACTTACATCAAATGTAAAATCATATTAACAGTGCAACTTATAATACAAGTTGTGTAGGAATGTTATATATTAAAAAATAATAATAAATGATCTGCCCTTAAGTGGACAATGCAGATCAGTGTATTTTTTGAGATAATGTGTGATAATTGGTTACAGTGATTATAGGAAGGACGAGTAAATGTAACCCTCGTTCAATCCCTGAGGGCTTAGTGTCTGTAGCTGAAATATCCAGCGACACTCCCTCTGTAGTAATTTTTTGTTCCAATTGCCCTTTCTGGGGCCTAAGTCAACATTTTCAATTCCTGCAAAACTTAATGTGTCACTGTTACCATTGTGGCACTGTAGAACATGCGTGGCTACTGGGGCGTCTTTCAAGTTTCTTATGTCCCCTAGATGTTCCAAAATGCGCTTTTTCAGTTGTCTATTTGTTTTACCTACATATGCTTTACCGCAAATGCATGTTATCAAATAAATTACACCTATTGTTTCACAATTAATGAAACTTTTTATCTTTTGTGTAACTGTCTTTGTTGTGTTCATGATTGTCTTTGTAATTTTTATGGCTTTTTATGTCTTACAGTGTGAGCACGGATAAGATCCCATAGGTTTGTCCCCCAACCAGGTCCTGGTTGACTACGTTTGAAAATGACTTTGTATCAGACTATCTCCAATATTTCTTGCTCTTCTGTACCCAGTCGCAGGGTAATCTGTGAGAACTTTTTTTAGGTCATTGTCTTCCATTAAGATATTCCAGTGTTTCTGGAGTATCTTTTTTATTTGATTAGATTGCTTTGAGTATGTAGTTATGAATCTGATCTTTGTGTCTGATTTTCCTTCTAATTTTGGTACTAGGAGTTTTGGTCTCTTGGATACTAAGGCTTTGTGGTAAGCTTTGTGGGTCAGGGTTTTACTATATCCCCGTTCATGAAATCTAGCTTTCATATCTAGTACTTGGAGTTTAAATTCACTCAATGTCGAGCAATTTCGGCGTAGCCGGAGGAATTGGCCTATCGGAATATTGTTTATTATGTGTTTCAGATGATTACTCCGGGCTTCCAATAAATTATTGGTTGCAGTTGATTTTCTGTAAATGCTTGTTTTTAGGTCATAATTTTATTTTTTTAAGATCACGATGTCCAAAAACTCTATTTTTTCTTTTCTTACTTCTTAAATGAGTTTTAGATTATTTTCATTTTGGTTCAGCATATTGATGAATTCATGTAACAATAATTCCGGGCCATTCCAAAAAAGTTGTATGTCATCTATATACCTCAGCCACATTTCTATATGCATGGTCCATCTATCATTTTTTGCCATGAAGACCACCGTTTCCTCCCACCAGCCTAGGTATAAATTGGCGTAGGTGGGAGCGCAAGTGGTCCCCATGGCAGTACCTTGTATTTGCAGGTATATTGACCTGTCAAACAAAAAGAAATTGTGGCTGAGGGTATAGTCTAACATCTTATTGACAAAGACATTGTGAGGTATGGCACGTTCATCTCTTGCTCTCATAAAGTGATTTACTGCTTTTAATCCCAAAGCATGTGGTATACTAGAGTATAAACTCTCCACGTCTAGGCCAACCATCAGAGTGTCCTGATCCAAAGATATACCTTCTAGTTTCAAAAGTACATCTTTGGTGTCCCGCACATAAGATGGCAGGGCACTTACAAAAGGTCGAAGGAAACGGTCCAGGTAAACCCTTATATTGGATGTTAAATTTCTGATACCAGATACTATAGGTCTACTGGGCAGTGGTGTTTTACCTTTATGGATTTTAGGTAGTTGGTAGAAAGTAGCTATTTGTGGCGTAGGGATTAGCATATAATCAAATTCTTTCTGTGAGATGAGTTTATCATCAAGACCCTGTTTCAAAACAATTTGAAGTTCTTTCATGTAAGTGTTTGTTGGATCTGCTGGTAATATCTTGAAGCATTTTTTATCTGCAAGAATACATTTGCATTCTAGGACATAGTCCCCTTGATTCATTACCACCACATTACCTTCTTTGTCAGATCATTTTATTACGATGTTCTTAGCTTTCTTCAAGTCTTTTAGTGCCAGTTTTTCATGATAAGTAAGATTTTCTTGATTTTTTTGACCCTTTTGAACCGATAAATTCAAAATATCCCGGGTGACCATTTTCACAAAGACATCCACATTATTACATGTGTTAGGTGGTGGTATAAAGGAGGACCTATTCTTCAGATCTGTAAAAGGTCCCTCTCCTGGATTACGTGTGTCTTCCTCCAGTAGGCTATTTAATATCCCAACCATTGCCTCATCTCTGGAGTCAAATCCTTCTCACGGTGTATCTCTATTTTTTAATTGAATACGTCGGTTGAAAAATTTATGTAAATTTAATTTTCTAGAAAACAGATTCAGATCCTTAATTGTTTCAAATGTATCCATCCATCCCCCACCCCGTGAGGCCTAACCACCCTCACCCAATACCCAGCCAGGAGGCCTACCCACATACCCTTGGGGCCAATATGCAAATATAGCTGTATGCTGGGTGATAATGGGGAAAGGCGGGGTTGCAGACCTGCCTAAGACATGCAGATGAGCATACAGCTATATTTGCATATTTGCTTTCCTGTGGAGGGTTTTTGTCACTTTTTTTACTCACCATAACTTAACTCAGTATTAAGGTTTAGCCTATCCCATAGCCTCTCTTGCATTCCCAGTAAAATCAACCCCACACTGATGAGACCCATCAAGGTCGAAACAGCTGTCTGTGGGTGGTTTTCTGGGTATGCACCTTAACCCTGGCTGTGCTCAAAGCTGTGACCATGCAGCAAGCTTAAGCCTATAGGGAACCATGTTAAAAATGGTTATTGAGGCAAAAAGTGACACTGTGTGCTCATTTGCATGTCATTTCCCAGAATCCCTTGCTGCAGTGGAAGTGCTGTATGCTGGGTGATAATGGGGAAAGGCGGGGTTGCAGACCTGCCTAAGACATGCAGATGAGCATACAGCTATATTTGCATATTTGCTTTCCTGTGGAGGGGTTTTGTCACTTTTTTTACTCACCATAACTTAACTCAGTATTATGGTATAGCCTATCCCATAGCCTCTCTTGCATTCCCAGTAAAATCAACCCCACACTGATGAGACCAATCAAGGTCGAAACAGCTGTCTGTGGGTGGTTTTCTGGGTATGCACCTTAATCCTGGCTGTGCTCAAAGCTGTGACCATACAGCAAGCTTAATCCTATAGGGAACCATGTTAAAAATGGCGATTGAGGCAAAAATTGAGCACTGTGTGCTCATTTGCATGTCATTTCCCAGAATCCCTTGCTTCAGTGGAAGTGCTATATGCTGGGTGATAATGGGGAAAGGCGGGGTTGCAGACCTGCCTAAGACATGCAGATGAGCATACAGCTATATTTGCATATTTGCTTTCCTGTGGAGGGTTATTGTCACTTTTTTTACTCACCATAACTTAACTCAGTATTATGGTTATATATATATATATATATATATATATATATATATATATATATATATATATATAAAAAACAATTGTCTTCCCATAAGAGAAGGCACAAAAGCAGCAACACTCAGATAAGCAAAAATACATGTGTTAGAAGTGACAAAACAGCACACTATAAACCCAACGTTTCGGTCCTGGCAGGACCTTCCTCAGGGTGATGCTTATCTGAGTGTTGCTGCTTTTGTGCCTACTTTTAGGGGAAGACAGGGTATATATATATACACTCAGATATGCACACTCAGCAACACTCAGATAAGCACCACCCTGAGGAAGGTCCTGCCAGGACCGAAACGTTGGGTTTATAGTGTGCTGTTTTGTCACTTCTAACACATGTATTTTTGCTTATCTGAGTGTTGCTGCTTTTGTGCCTTCTCTTATGGGAAGACAAGGTTTCTATATTGATTTCTATGGAGCATGTACCTTGACTTTACATTTGTTGATTGGAGTGCTGGCTGCTGCCTTTTGTTATATATATATATACACACACATGATGAACCAATATACAAATAAATGTTGAAGGGTTATCAAAAACATGCTCTTCTACAAATACCACTTCTCCATACAGACATAGTACAATAAAATCATATTTCCTAAAAAAATCCAATCTCATCTTCCAATCAAAATCCTCAAATGCCAATCAAAACATTGCATTTACATTGTATACATGATGCATACAATCTATGCACCATGTACACTTTGGAAATCAATGTTAACAATAAAATATTCCAAATGAAATACCAATACATCCAAACAAGTATACTATTTAAACCAATCAAGTCACCATAGATCAATTAGCATTCATTAATCAAATCACTAAACAATTTAAATTCCATCCATAACAATTAAACAATTAACTATTTCAATTGTTAAACAGAGCAAGTTACCATCAGACAAAATATAAGTACCAAAAGGAATATAATATACAAAAGCAAGCCTCACCATGACCTAAAGTACACCATACAAGACCAAAAATTACATCTATCTAATTAGAAAATACATTACACACACATTTATGCATAGCAGCATAGCCAAAATCATTTTAAATACTGCAAAACAAGCTTTTAAAACAAAATAATTTCTTACCCTGTATGTATATATCGATCTAGACATACATACATACATACATACAGTGGAAAGAAATGATCTTAATTTTTTTTTTTTAAAAACACATGTAAAAACAAAAAAAAATTGAACAAGTTAAAAAAAATACATTTCTTTTGTTCACTTACCATTCTTGACCCACTCACCGCTCAAAGCAATCTAATCAAATAAAAAAGATACTCCAGAAACACTGGAATATCTTAATGGAAGACAATGACCTAAAAAAAGTTCTCACAGATTACCCTGCGACTGGGTACAGAAGAGCAAGAAATATTGGAGATAGTCTGATACAAAGTCATTTTCAAACGCAGTCAACCAGAACCTGGTTGGGGGACAAACCTATGGGATCTTATCCGTGCTCACATTGTAAGGCATGCAAAGCCATTAAAGTTACAAAGACATTCACGAACACAACAAAGACAGTTACACATAAGATAAAAAGTTTCATTAATTGTGAAACAATAGGTGTAATTTATTTGATAACATGCATTTGCGGTAAAGCATATGTAGGTAAAACAAATAGACAACTGAAAAAGCGCATTTTGGAACATCTAGGGGACATAAGAAACTTGAGAGACACCCCAGTAGCCACGCATGTTCTACAGTGCCACAATGGTAACAGTGACACATTAAGTTTAGCAGGAATTGAAAATGTTGCCTTAGGCCCCAGAAAGGGCAATTGGAACAAAAAATTACTACAGAGGGAGTGTTGCTGGATATTTCAGCTACAGACACTAAGCCCTCAGGGATTGAACGAGGGTTACATTTACTCGTCCTTCCTATAATCACTGTAACCAATTATCACACATTATCTCAAAAAATACACTGATCGGCATTGTCCACTTAAGGGCAGATCATTTATTATTATTTTTTAATATATAGCATTCCTACACAATTTATATTATAAGTTGCACTGTTAATATGATTTTACATTTGATATAAGTAAGCACAAGCTTTTTTCACGTATAAAGTAGTTAATATATTTTAAATATTAGTTGGTCTGCATTGTCCTTTAGGGGCAGACCATATAGAGTTAGGTTACACTCCGACACACATCACATGATTTTGTTATATATTTGTTCCATTTGCCCCTCTGGGACCCTACCCCTAAATCGCACTTACTATAGTGAATATTAAATAACACCGATCCAGATTCCAGTAACATAACATACAGTGGCGGCCGCCATTACCCTAGTGCGGCCGTAGCGGCGCAACTCTGATAACCGCTGGCTGATGTTTTTTTTTGTCCGGAGTGTATTGCGGTATTTTAGCGCTCGTAGTATTAGCATTTTATTAGCGCTGTCTGCAATACTGCAATACCGTCTAAAAACTCAGGGGGGTGTTCGCGAGCTGTTGTCTTCGAAGTCTAATACTTTAGCAGTTCAACCTATGTCAGTACACAGTCTGCGTGTGCGCGTGCAGTAATTGTAAATTTGCATATTTATACATGCATATGCAGTGCTGTACAGTATGTCACATTTGAAAATTGTTGAAACGCATAGGCGTGGGCTGTAACAGTATCACATTTCAGCATATACAGCGCTCTCCCCTCGCTCGCCCCCGCACACACACAGGATAATTTACTGATCTGCGGTATTTCATCTTCTTATCTTATCTACAGTACAGTACAGTGACACCTCTCTCCCACCATTCCTTTGAATGTGTGTCTTTCTGGTTTCAATCACATTCCTGCTTGATAGCTGAAGATTACTGCGCATGCGTCTGTAAGTTCACCACTGCTTGCTTGCGAAGTTCAAGAGTGAGGGACCAAAAATAAAAAATATATATATATATTTTTCTCCTCATTTTTTATTTTTATTTTCTCCACAAGCCTGCCTAAACCATCTTGATATTACGATATTCAATCTGTGCTGTAGCTTTTGACTGCGACACTGTGCCTTTGACTGCACATGGTTGATTTGTGTGCTTTTTATGTATTTGGGGGTGTAGGGATCAAATTATTTTGATGATCTGCCTTTTGAAAATATGCCATTTCTCTGAACTGCAGTATAGCTAATCCTTCATGCAGCTGTACCCTGTACCCCCTTCCCCCATGCACAAACACAAGGCTCGCTCAAGGATTTGAACCTCTTATTGACAGTCACCTCTCCAGAACCATTCCGTTTCTAAAGCTTGCCATTGTGTTTTTAATCGTCCGTCCCTAGCCGAGCATCACCTCTCTGCGCCTGCGTGCCTAATTTTCCTATTGTTGGCTTTGAGTCCCCTCTCTGTAATCCTCTTTGGGAAGGATCTAGCTGATGATTACTGCACATGACTCACCCATCCACCCCCCCTAACCCTTCGAGGCTTTGTTTATGGTAACGCTTTTGATAATCCCTTCTCTGATTTGCACAGCACTGTGAAATTGAGAGTTAAAAAACCATTATCTGATTCATGTTGTTGATGCAGTAAATTACCACTTTTTGGTGCAGGTGTGTGTGTGTGGGGGGGGGGTTGTCAATGATTATGATTATCATGAATGTAAAGAAATATGTATTTTATTTTATCAGGAAAAAAAATACAAATATACAAATAATCATGAATAATACAAATTGCAGTCTTTATTCAGTTCTTCTGTCATATGAAAATTGAGGGCCGGTGGATAATCATGAATAATGCACAGTGATAATAATATTAATTGTTAATATATAATATATAATAATATATATAATAATATAATTTTTTCCATCTTTATCTTCTTCCTCATTCTGTGTACAGTACAGTAGTTCATTGAGAGAGGAGAGGTTTTGTGTACATCATGACTGCAGTTTAGATACTGTACACTTAACTGTAAAAACAGTTCACAAACTTTACACGATAACCCCCCTCTCCCCCAGTCCATCCTTTTTTTCTGAAAAGACAAGAAAACAAAAAATTAGTGCAGTTATGTGCATACTGTATTATGGCATTGTGTGCTGTATAGTACTATCAAACTAGTCTATACTGGAACTACTATATACTGTGACTACTGTTTAATACTTTGTAACCAGATGGCGGGTGCTGCTCTCTCAGGAAAGAAAAAAATTGAGCCGTTATTTGCATACTGTATTATGGCACTGTGTACTGTATAGCTACTCCATATTGGACAACAGTTTGCAGTTAGTACTGTCAAACTAATCTATACTGGAACTACTGTATACTCTGAATACTGTTAAATACTTTGTAACCAGATGGCTGGTGCTGCTTTCTCAGGGGAAAAAAAAATATGTGCCATACTTACCTGTATCATATTGTATTTACAATACTATAGTACAGTACTATACCATACTACCTTCCTGATGCTTGCCCATTATGCGCGATCACAATGGGCAACACAGTCGCAATATGGTCAATATATTTATTGCATCGTTCCACGGTGAGTACATCGTTCCAAAAACTCAGTATGCCTTGCGCCAACTCATCCTGTTTGGAGGGTTTCACGACTTTTCGGATATGGTCCTTCAGCTGATGCCAGACCATTTCGATAGGATTGAAGTCTGGCGATCTGTCATTGGAAGGAGGGGGAAAAAAACGACAATTAGCTAAAGAGATACAGTACACAGTAAAAACAGTGGGAAAAAAATGAGACACGGTTACCGCACTTACTCCACTGGCGTCTTCACCCAGTGGATACCGCGCTCAAGGATATGCGCTGTTGACGCGGTGTGCTTCAGATCGTTGTCCTGGTAGAAACGGTGACCATCCGGGAACTCACGTATGATGTATTCCACAATCTCAGGCACAATTTTCTCTTGGAAGAAAGCTTTATTCATGATTCCTATAACAACAAAAGAAAAGTGCTCAAAAAACTGCACACTAGTATAGTATAGTGCATAAGGCAAAAGCGTGTGACATACATTTTACTGTACCTTTAAAGATGACGATGCATCCTGGTCCACGCCTAGAGATGGCACCTCACACATGCATCTTCACTGGGTGTTTTGGACGCGGCTTCATAGATATGCGACCTTTTTTGTGGAATGCAAAGGTGGCACATCTCTCCAGCGAAACAGTAGACTCGGCAGTGAAGATGCAATCCTGGAAAGTTTCTCCACTGTCGATCCATGCCTGGGCCAGGACCACTCTCTTGATCTTGTTAACGTCCCTTATTATAGAGTACGCTCTGTAATGACAAGGAATAATTTTATAGGTACAGTACAGTTTCTTAAACAACACTTTAACCTCCTGTACTGTCCAGTACTAATCTCACACGTCCATATTTCCATCCAATTCTGCGTCTCATCTTCTTTATGCTGGTCTCGGATACAGTGAGATTGTGATTTTGCTGCAGAGTGTATTTGACCCTTAAGGCACTCTTCTCATCATTCTCTTCACTTATTTTGTCGACCAGAAGAGTTGTCTCCCTACAATGTACAGAAAAACAACAATCCGGTAAGTTACAGTGCAGTAGGACAAAAGTATAGCACATCATTTACAGTAAAAATAGTATAAAATGAGATGATCTACACAATATATAGTTCTATTAATATGCAGCAATATAAACAATAGATATACTGTATTATATACTGTAGTTATATAAATATACCGAAATAGCTACAAAATTAGAGAGATCTACACAATATATAGTCCTATTAATATGCAGCAATATAAACAATAGATATACTGTATTAAATAGTTATATAAATATACTTACGCGATAGTTACCGTTGGTGTCCTCGTGCGTTGTTTGGTTTTTCCGTGTTTTTCCGTGTTTTTCGTGTGGTTTTAACCAGTGTTGGATATCTGTAATTCGGTGTCCGCTCGTGTACATCTCCTTAATTCTCATGCTGAGATCCTTTGAAATCTTTTTAACAGGCATTGCTGCGAGTAGAAAGAAATACAAACACAAGAATGTATATTCGATGTTTAGTCGATGTGTATTCAATGTGCAGTGAATCCACAAAATGGATGGTGTATTTATACGTTAATGACTCACATTAGAGTACGCCCACTTTCAACACCTGTACCTCATCGCCATGCATAAAAGGTTACACACTTTGTATAGCCCACAACTCGATGATCTTTATCTGAACTTGCCCTTGTCCAGATACTGCATTGTGCCATCTGCTTCCATGGATCAACCTCAATTCTACGGACGCAAGAAGCCACTCGCCTCTGCCGTGCCTGTCACACAGAAAAAGCGAAAGGCGGCAGCCATTTCCAAGCCAAGGCCAAAGCGACAGGCTAAGGCCAATAAAGAAAACCTTCTGCTGACCCCAAAGGCTAAGGGTTTAAATACACGTAAGCCTTATTATGTCAAGAAGAAATTCAGTGATGTACACTCAACGTAAAACAAATGGCAGCAAACCCATCAAACCCACAGGCCACTTCCTCGTTTATGCTTCGACGACTCTGCCGCCGCTCTCCTGGAAATCAACAGCCCATCTTCTCCACTACTCGTCCACGAAGCTGCCGCCGCTCTCCCGGAAACCAACAACCCATCTTCACCACTGCTCTTCGACGACGCTGCCGCTGGTGCCCCTGAAATCCACGGGTCACTTTCTCCATTACGCTTAGACGACTCTGCCGCTTCTCGCCGGGAAATCCACAGGTCGCTTTCTCCATCCCTCTTCGACGACACTGCCGCTTCTCTCCCGAAAATCCACAGGTCACCTCCTCCATCCTTCTTCGACAACGCTGCCTCTTCTCTCCATGGAACCCCCATCTCATCCTCCGTAGCACTCATCCACCGAGATGTCCACAGCACGCCATGCACAAGAACCAGCTCGTTAGACCGCATGCTGAATTGGTTAAGTGTGGATATCCCCGGGAACTCTACCGTGCTGGTAAAGATAGATCTGCTTTTAGAGACCATGTTAAATATGGATCAACGGATGCAGAAATGGATCAACGGATGGAGAAGATGGATCGACGGATGGAGAAGATAGAGACTGACATAGCGGGGATACATAATTTGCTCGGTGTTCATGTCCCTGTATCCCCAACGCCGGAGCAGGAGGGTGGCATGGATGTGATGAATGGGACCTTCGACCACCTTCCAACACCAAGCGCATCCCCTCCACCAGAAGAATTTGTGTACATGTATGCCGTTGAGGAGGAGGATAACATGACAACCCTGTCAAGACCACACCAGGAGACAACACAGCGACCAAGACAGGAGGAAAGCTTCCTCCCAGACCACCTACCCTCGCCCGCCACCACAAGCACACCCGCTCACAGAAGAACACCCGCTTCCAGAACCCAACCTACATACGCTTACATCGATATGTTGCCCAACATCATCATGCGCGAGCTGCCACCGGCACTCAGGGTGAAGTATAGGGTGATGAGTGCTGTTTACCCCAGAAGTATACCATGTTAATTTTTAAGCACCATGTGTCCTACTTGGTGTACTGCTGGTGGGTCTACAATGTGAACTACGAAGGAAATCACGAAAAAAGGGCGCTTCCTGAAAATTTAAGAAGGACTATTGTGGAGGAATTGCGGTGCTATTTTTCAATTTCAGATCCTTTAATGAAAATCATTTGAGACTCCATTAATGGCATTTTGCGCCATACAAGGCATCGACCCTGGAAGGACAATCTGGTGGGGATCGAATTTGCGTGACTGTTCAACTGTTGTTTATTTTTTGTAAATGTTTTGACTTTCTGTACTTTAATAAAGGAAATGTTGCGTTTTTTTAAATTTTATGAATAAAGA
Organism: Ascaphus truei; assembly: GCF_040206685.1. Classification (NCBI taxonomy): domain Eukaryota; kingdom Metazoa; phylum Chordata; class Amphibia; order Anura; family Ascaphidae; genus Ascaphus; species Ascaphus truei. Next base: position 260,713,224 of record NC_134487.1, on the reverse strand, counting down.
ATTTTTTTTAATAACACCATACTGTTGTGCTGTACGTTTTGACTTTCTGTACTTTAATAAAGGAGATGTTGCGTGTTTTAACTTGTATTAATAAAGAAATGTTTTTTTTACTGTACACAGGACCTGCACAATTCCAGTCCCCGAGGGCTGCAAACAGGCCCGGTTTTCAAGGTTATCCTTAAAACCGGGGCTGTTTGCGGCCCTCGAGGACTGGAGTTGTGCAGGCCTGACTGACTGTAAATGTTTTGACTTTCTGTACATAAATGTTTTCACTAGCAGTAAACCATACACCTGTTGATGTTTTGAATTGCTGTACCCTTAAAATGTTTTTACATTGTATTTGTAAATAAATGTTTTTGTACTTACTCCACAAATAAAAGAAAATGTTGATTTGTTTTAAATTATTCCATTGTCTCCTTTTATACTGTAACAAAATACAGTGTTTCTAGAACATGCTCAGTACTGTACATCACAAGATTATTAAAGCAATACATGCTGTATGGGTATAGAATACACATAGGTACTGGAATACATGTAGAATAAATGCATACTTTTTATTTTTGGGGTACATTATACAGAATATATAAAAAAGTATTGTATACGATCTGAAAACAACAGCATACTGTTTCAGGTTTTCTATGAAGCTGTCAGTTACAGTATTCTATCCTAATCAATAACAATGGCCACTAAACTGTAGACTCCGGTACGTGTTTTTTTTTAAATCAGATTCAGCAATGTGCAGGCATTGTAACACAAAGCGATATTATCCATTGAAATCCCTCTGTATCAGGGGAGTTATCCCTGTTCAGGTAATGTGCTTCTAATACAGCAGTGTGGTGGTTAACTGCTGGTAGTCAATTAACAAACACAACCTGCCTGATTAGATTGCTTAGAAAAGCCTGTCTTTTCAGACAGGAAGAGAGACTCCATAGCTCACACCTGAGCTGAACTAGGAGACAGAGCAGAGATTCCTTAGTCCACAACTGGGCTGAACCAAGGAAGAACAGATGTCTTGAGCGACAAGACGACCACAAGACAAAGGGGACAAGATTCTAAACTTGGAGCCTGACATTTCCTGTGCACACAAGGGTGCGGTTCCAAGAGAGCAGAGAAGCTTCCCCTTCAGCAGCCCAGCTAACAGATAAGACTTTTCATATAAGACTATTATCTATGTCTATGTGTATTGATAAATGTCTCCATGATTTGGGGCTGGTAAATAGCTTAGCTAACCAACCCAGTCAGAGAGGCCTGAGCTACATGTGTAGATAGTCTCCAAAACAGAGATAGGTTTTTTTTGTTTGGCTTATTCTCTTATGTTGATTTTTGCTGTGTTTAAAGCGACAGGCACAATAAAGCCTTGTTTTAATTTCACCGTAAAACAGTCTCCATTGTGTACCTCTGCACATGTCCTCCTAAACCCTCCATTTGCCGTTTTCCGCATGAGATGAGAAAGTTTTCTTTTCTGAGGAACAAAAAAAAAGTAAAAGTTTTACTGTAATGGTCAGTCAGTCCCCTAAAGAAGTTCCCATAGTCAGTCCCACCAATAATTTTCTCGGGGGGCGTCTCCTGTTCACATGTGCATGCGCCTACCGTCGATGTGATGACACGCATATGCGTTTCAAGAAGGTTCCAATGCGCATGCGCCTAGCTTTTCACCAATTGTGCAGTATCTACTGTAGAAGCTGCTCAGCCAATGATATTGCTTACAGGAGAATCGCTTGACTTTTGAATCGCATTGATATTGATAGTTCAAAAACAGAATAAAATACGGCAACAGTACTCACCATAGATTTTGCCAATCAGCTGGCGCCGAGCTACTGCCAGTCCCGTATTCTTGATCATACACGCTGTTGACAGATGACTGCGGGACTACTACACCTGTAGTCAGCTGATGAGGCTGGAACTCGCTTAGGTACATGCAAGCTTGCTCAAATCTGTACGTGAAATCCGGATCAGGCTGCAGGTATCCGGGCGGGGACAGACAGCAAGGGTTGCCGGTCACCAGGTTTTCACTAATGGTCGGACCGTTATTGGAAGCTGCCGCTGTCGCTGTCGCATTGCTTGCCAGCGACTGACGTTTCTTAGTTGGTTTTAACATGACCTTTCGCCTTTTGCAGTCTCCATGATCATAGATACGGGAAAAACCCGGTGATACACACCAATACCCTCCAATAACATCGGGATCAATACGAAAAAAACATGGATCGCTACATAACTTTTTCATTATTGCATGCTTCCACACATGAGCATCTGGCGAAAATTTGTAAAAGTCATAGTTTTCGATAAAATACTGATAAATTTGAACAACTGTTGCTATCTTATCATCTGTTGCATTAATCGCGGCCCATATTAAATAATCGTACGTTATGTCGGGTTTTTGGAACACGGACTGCAGTTGTGCCCTCATGGCGGGACTCTCAGGATAATAACCAGACCAGAAACTGTGCTTGTCTTTTTTTAATATGAAAAGCCTAAATTGATACATTATTGTAACTTCTTCAGTCCCAAGGCCAATTTACAATGGACCACTGTGGTATTCTTTTAAACACCTGTAAGTCGACACATTACTGAAGCGCATGCGCATTACAATTCATGAATATCTGCCATCTGGCGGATACGCGAAGAATTGCAACCAATTAAATCCAAACCATTATCAATAAACACATCAACCGCGCATCAACCGCGGGTGTGAATGCAACATGAATGCAGTATAAATGCGGTCAGAATGTGGCATGAACGTGGTGAAGTGCAGTGAAGTGCGTGGCATTCGGAAAAAAATCCCGAAAAAATTTGGAGATGTTGGAGAATAAAAGGGGCCGCGGCTGTACAACATTGTGCATACTATATAGTCGTTTGTTTACATTCCTTTTGGTCCGCTATTCCAGATAGCTGATTGGCTCCTGTATTTTCCACTCCAATTGGCATAATAGACATGAGTCACGCCCCTCGAGAGTATAAATAACATTCCAGATAGCTGATTGGCTCCTGTATTCTCCACTCAAATAGGCGTATTAGACATTGGTCATGCCCTTCGAGAGTATAAATAACATCACATAGGGCCTTACTTTTACACTCCTCCCCATCTGAAGAAGCGAGTTGTCTCGCGAAACGCGCGTCATGAAGTAGAGCGTCACGATCGGTGACGTCACTGGAGCCCGACACAGCTACCAGAATACGGGTTGTATTTGCACCTCCTTCACTCCTGACCCGCCGTGGCAGAGTGCATGGATACATATACACGATATATACTCTGTTTCCCTATGAATTACCTCCTCCTCTAACAAGCCAATATAAATGTACCTTACGAATATAACGCTGGCATTTCAGTGGTTTACTAGCACCATACCCCTAATTAGAGATTTGTCTAGGGAGTTTTCGAAAACTAAGGGTGATGTAACACTGAATTTCAAGTTTCAGGAATAGGGGGCTAAAACAACAGTGATTATATATCAAAATAGGGAAAAGGGTTCACACTATTACTTATATACTACTCCTGTATTCCCTTCCAAGTAATACTGGTTGCATATGGATATGTTTATTTAAGTGCAAGAAGTTTGTAGACACACCAATTTATGCATACATATCCATATCTCGGACATACTCTATATGGAAAATTGGCAAATATCTGGCTAAAGATTGATGTTATATAGGAAACGTCTGTATGCTAAAACAGAACTTTCTTCTTTTTCCAATACACCAGCTTGGAAATAAGGGATATATAGGCTATTCTCAACAAATATTTGTGTGTAATATATCTGGTAGTATTCCAACTATATGGGAGGCAGCATACAGTATATAATTAAAACATTGTGGTTTTTTCTGGGAATTATTATCAATTTGCTGATGTCGCAGTAATATTGAATTTACCCTATGGTTATACAAAATAAATAAATAATTGCCTATAAAAAAAAAAAATAGGGCATCTAATATAAACAATATTACAACTCCTCTACGGGTATTTTAAACATTGTTTGTTCTTTGTTTTTTAAAACTTAATTCACACAGTCACATTTATTGATGTAATAAAACTTTATTATTTTTGTTTTTAATGAAGACCCTATATCTCCATAGGAGCCAATTAATTCCTAATACTTACCTTATCAAGATATTATCATAGAGTGCATGTATTTGGAGGGCCTTTTCTTGATCCCCTTTGGGATCATACTTTGTTGCCATATATTTTCCTCTATTGAACCTGATACATAATAATTTGAACTAATAGGAGAGCAGAATTAAAACAAATGCTTTTCATTTATGTTATGTGCAAATTTAGTTCAGTGAGAGCAGATTTAATTGTGAGGTTAATAGTTGCAAGTTTTTTTATCAAGTAATGATGTCAACATTTTCATTACCGCTTTTGCTGTGTCTTATGCTATGGTATGGGGCTTATTCAAATAGATCTGAAGTGTGACAAACCACTTCTAAAGTGCCATTTAAAAGTGCTTTGCTATTCTGTAACCCCTTCTCACATGTCCAATCTATGTCTAAAAGGCATTTTTAGAAGTGGTTTTACTCTGGCTCTGCCAATCTGATTGGTTTGTCAAAAAAGCTTCCAACTCGCATTTTTTGACAAAATACAGTTTTCAAGGCTCCGTTATGCAAACCGCTTAAAAAAACTTGCAATTTTTCATGCCACCTCAAGGGGGGGGGAGGGAATTGGTATTGCGAGCTACATTCAGAGCCTCAAATATGGGTTTTGCATAGAGAGCAAAAGCTGTAAATCAGACTGGGGATGGAGTTAGCACCACTTCTAATCATTTCACTCAAAAGCAAGTACAATCCAGGCATTTTGCCTGTTAAACTGAGCGGTTTGTCAGTTTTTATAGAAGCCGTTTGAAAGATGCGATTTGCAATAGAGAATAGGGTTTTTTTCTCATATTTCATCCTGCTACTTATGAACATGCCAATATGTGTGGTTTATGAAAAGGAAGAAACCAGCGCTCCACGGATTTTGCAAAAATATCAAATTTTATTGCGCCATACTCAACGACCGTTTTGACCTTAGTAGGTCTTTTTCAAGTGAAAAGGCATGCCTTATCACTTGAAAAAGACCTACTAAGGTCAAAACGGTCGTTGTGTGTGGCGCAATAAAATTTGATATTTTTGCAAAATCCGTGGAGCGCTGGATCCTTCCTTTTCATAGTCCAAGTTGATGTTTTGACAGTTATCCTTGAACCAGCAGCACCGGTAATACTTTTTGTTTATACATTTAATGGTGTGCAGCACAATACTGTTTATTTTAATATGTGTGGTATGGCACTGACATCTTTGAGCTACCAGTATAGGCCCCATGGAGTGTGATGATTGTTTACTCTCATCCTCTTCTATTATATTTGGTTGTTTTTGTCTTTCCAACTCTTTTTCACGCTGACTCTGTCCTTATTGTAGAATATAAACATTTCTTCATGGAAACAAATATACTTTTTTTCTTAGCTGCCCAGTGGTGAGGAATTGGAAAGCCCATTCCAAGAAAATGCTTTTTGTATTAGAAGTGCTCTGGATGGGCTTGTGACTTTTTTTTATTGCTTCTTTACTCTCTTCTTTCCTCTACTCTCTTTCCTGAGTGATGCAGCTGTGGTATTTTGGGTGTGGGCCAGGGGGGGATTGCAAGATGCAATCAGTCAGTTTTAAAGTTATGGATGATTTATGCTGAGATTGCTTTTTCTGACCTGCCTTTTATATGTTGGTGATTTCATTTTTTACCCCCAAGGCCTACTCCATCCCGCACACAGAATCTGGTGCAATAATATTAGCCAGGGACACCTCTCTCCCAAAGCATGACAGTGGAGCTGAAGCTGACTACACAAGATCGGCACAATCCATGCCACTACTCCACAGGCTGCCCTGACTTGTAGTATCTATGTTGTTGGTTTGAGGCTGGAAGTGGATGTCCAAGATCCCAGTGGGGCCTCTACATCTAGTGCTGACCACATGGCCACATCAACTGGGCCTGATTTGGAAAAGGCTGGAAAGGAGAGCGGCTTTTGATCAGTAGATTAGAGAAGGATCTGCAAGCAGGAGATGGGCGAAGGGCCAGTGAGAAGGAGAGAAGAGAGGTCTGGCTTCCCTTCCCAATGGTCTGGGTCAGTGGCACATCTGATGGAGTAGGAGTGGAGGCAGAGGTCCAAGGTTCCAGCTAGGCCTCTATGCTCAGAGCCGACCACATAGTGATGCCAAGTACGCCTCAGAATGACAAATGTGTCCATTGCGGGAGCTGGGGAGTAGAGAGTGGCATCTATGGCCAGGGCAAACTATGTGGAGGTGTTTGCCTCAGTTTGGGAAGAGGGAAGGGACAGATGCAAATCATGGTTCTCCCCACTTGTGTGCCATGTTGGTGAGTGGTGAAGGAGGCAGCCCAAGATCCCTTGCAGGACTCCAGTTTCTGAGACCACACACCTGACACTTCACCCCATGCTCCCTCCGATGTCTGGGACATGGATCTCAAGATCCACAAAAGACCACACAGTATGCTGCGGGGGATGGGAATGGGACATGCCCAGGGAGTTGATGTCTGAGGCTCCACCTGCACAGTGGAGATGAATGTTTTGAAAGGATAAATATATATTAGTTTATTGGTGCTCTCACCGAATCTCCCCAAAGTCTAGTCTTTGTCTCACAGTTTACTCGCTGCACTAAGGGGGAGCACAAGGAAGAACATGTGATGCCTCAGAGATATTTATTTCATTTTTGCTTTCTTTTCTTTTGAGATCGCACATCCACATTTTGTCCAATCTCACTGTTTTGGTTGGAATTTATATGATATTTTTTTGGTGCTCAGTCTGCAACATTTATTATATTTATATTGCCCCAAGACAGTAAGTATGGAAATATGTCGGGTTACTGATACAACGGCCTTTATTCAAACACTTCACGCGTTGTATACCTCGGAATACCCATGTCAGTGCGCGTGATTTCTTCCAACCGTACCGCCTTTAGACGCGAGTGCATGGCATTTTAGTGTTCTGGTTTTTAAACACCTGAAATTGACACAGTTGCACAGTACTGCACACTGTGCACATTCATTCATTTAATTGCACACAAAGAAAGAGAATCCATGAAATTCAAACAAAGCAACCGCGATAAACACGTGTGCCTGGGGCGATTGGCCACGTTAATACCGTGTGGAATACAGAAGAGCACACAAAAATGGGTCCGTGATTTGTTCGAATAACGGCCGATGCATCTGTATCTCTACCGATTGTTGTATAACTCATAGTTACTCTCTCTTGTAGTTTTGTATCTCTGCTCTCATCTCCCCACAGGCTCTAAACGAGCACGGATAACACTCTGATGTTAAACTGCATCTCCCCCAGATGGTCGATGTTAGCAGATGAAGGGGGAAGATGCCCAAGATTTCAGTGAGGCCCAGGGCTGAGCATATCATGATGTCAGCTCAGCCTCTGGAGTAGAGTTCCATAGTACTCAGTCAAATCAAATTTTAAATCAAATCACAAATAAAGTATTTTAATAATTAACCAGTTTGGTTAAGTATAGCTATTGGCAATGGCCAACGCTTGTCAAATTCTAAAAAAAACTCACTGTCCCCCCAAAAATGTCACTCCCACCCGTAACCCTCCCAAAAACTCTCTCACCCCCCTCACTTTACACACTGGCGGCAGGGTGCGGCGACGGGGTGCAATGTCTCCCAGCATTCTTCTGCTTCTTCCCCTTCAACTTCCGTGTCTCCCCTGTAACTCCCATAAACATGGATGCGCGGAATCAAATGACACCACATTGCCATGACAATGGAACGCTACGCGGTGTTAAAATGTCACGTGGCATCAATTTGTCATGGTGATGTCACGTAGTGTCCCATTGTCATGTTACGTAGCGTCACGTTGTCATGGCAACACATCGTCATTTGAAGCCGCACAGACATGTTTACGGGAGTTACAGGGGAGACACGGAAGTTGCAGGAGGAGAAGCAGGAGAATGCCGGGAGACGCACCATGCCGCCGCTTGTAAGACTCGCGAGCAGGTAAAATGCACTCAGTATTAGAACACTTGTACCTGGGAAATTCTGGGAGATTCTGGGGCAGTCTCACAGTAAATGCCTCAACATTGACTCAACATTTCAGTGAGATTCTTAATGGCCCATCGGAGTAACACAGCGGGGGTCCCTGCAGTCCCATTCAAACTGAATCAAACTGAATGGGACTGAAGGGACCACTGCTGTGTTAATCCGATGGGTCATTAAGAATCTCACAGAAATGTTGAGGCAATGTTGCAGCAATGTTGAGGCATTTACTGTGAGACTGCCCCAGAATTTAAGGCAAGAGTTCTAATACTTGTGGATGTATATATATATATATTTATATATATATATTGTGACGTCTCAGTCCCAGCGTTGGATCTTTTGTCCAGATCAAAGGCAGGAAACACTGTACTTTCTAAGCAGGGGTTAATTTACAGGGTATAAAGCAGATACAGGGTTAACTCATAGCACAAAACAAAAACAAAAGACCTAACTCCTTCCAGGAGTACTGACTAATACTGCTTAGTCCCTAACTAAGCGTGGGAGAACTAAACTCTTTTCCCCACTTTACCCAGTGTACCTGCAGCAGGTCCCCTTTCAGTCTCTCACAGGGCTGTCTGTGTGTGTCTTTCCAGATCAGTATAGCAGCGGCGTCTCTCACCCTCTCTGTATAACTCACAACAGTCTGTGTCTGGCAGCATGGGGGGGAAATCTCTGTATCACTTCCTGACTATACAGGCTAGGCTATTTAGCTCATTAACTCACAGCTGAACAGACCTTTCCAGAATTATTAACTGTAAAGTCCCACAACTGCCCCATTCTAGCCCTTAGAGGGCAGTGACGGCATCACAATATATATATATATATATATATATATATATATATATATATATATTATATATATATATATATAGGCAATATGATACTGTGTTTGAGACGAATATCAAGAGGCAGCACTCCAAAAGGTAGTCAAAAAACTTTGTATTATCAAGACATCATAACCAACGTTTCGGTCCTACGTGCGGGACCTTTCTCAAGGTGATGTGAATACAGAGTGCAGCAGAACACATATAAATACCCTTAAAACCCATGACATACAGGTGTAACAAATAAAACAATACCTGGTATGATAATGCAGCATAATGATGGTCTCTACATCTTACACGCATCATCTTGATTTTCCAACGGAGTGCCTATTGTTCTTGCTTATTCGCTATATATATATATATATATATATATATATATATATATATATATATATATATATATATATATATAAAACAATACATTCAGCGCAAAAAGATATCACATGTGATGATGTATTTAAATGTGGCTAAAGTTGAAGACATGGGCTGAAAAAGATAAAGATATGACTAATCACTAGATCAGTATAAGAATATAATTGAACTTGCTAGGTTCTATATGCAATGATATAGGAGAAAGTCAATGTAAAAATCACATAAAGTGACTAATCTTCTTTTCCTAACAAGGAAAAATGTTCCACAACAAATTCTCTTGCTTAGAGTCCTTTAATCCACATGAAATAAACAAGCAGGTGGGAATAATACCCCTCAAAAATAATTTGACCGTTTCCTCACACTGAAGAAATTGTGTTCCCCTACCCATCAGGTGTGGCGTCTTCAAATGGATCAAGTCACACAAATCGACCAGGCCCCTGTAATAGATTAAAACGGAAGATCCTATAGCTGGAAACAGGGAAATGCCTATAGAGGCCAATTACCAGACTTAATAGGTGACTCCGGTGTCTGCAGGAACCTTCTAGGTCATTGGCACACCAACAGCATTCCGGTGCTCTATCTCTCGACCTTCGGCTCCCTCCAATACACGGAAACACTCCAATCCTCTGTCACGTGATCGCCCGCCTGGCTCACTCCCAGCAATGTCCTGTTCAATAACAGGCTGCTCTCGTCGATCCTCCACCTCTCAACCGAACAGCGTCTCTTTCCTCCACGGGTACAGCAGTTTGAGACTGCACCCATGAGCACTGTGCAGCACCTGTGCTCAATTACACCTCTCCTTCCCCTCCCAGCTTTACACAGATCACCTTCACTGTGGGGATGCCTCTGGCATGAGATATAGGAGCAGGAGTAAAACAGTATAGGGGCGTCGATAGTAATAAGGAGTATACACAAGTTTCTTTGGAAAATGTGTTGAAAAAAAGGATCAGACAGGGAAGATATGCATGTATTAGTATATCGCCAGTTATTAACCCTACGCGTTTCATCTAAAACACAGACTTCATCAGGGCATAATGATGTTAATACACATATTATATTTATACCTGTGTATACGCTATGATAGGTTAATTAAAAAATTGAACATCCAATCAATTTGGTCTAAAATCCTCCAATAGGTTCTTACACAAATAAAAATACATGGCCACAGGTGTAAAAGCTCATTTCTAACAACAAGATTATATCAAATTTTAATATCACATAAAAGTTTTCATACAAAAAATAAATTAAAATAAATCTTAAAATAAAATGAACAAAAGGGAATAATTAATGCAACCTATAATGCAACTAACAAATAGAAAAGTACATTATACAAATAAAATATGAATTTGTTATCGATATAACACATAAAATCATAATGCCAATAAATACAATAAAAAATAAAAATATAGCATACTGTATCAACCAGTAAATTAACAGTGTGAGGGCTAGGAGCCAGTTAGCTAGATAGGGAGACAAATATTCATTTTGGAGAAAAGCTCCCAAATCAATATCGATGTTATGTCCATTTGGCACCAATGTGTTCATCAAATGAATCCATTTGGTCTCCAATTTGGATATCTTATTAATAATGTCTCCCCCTCTCCAACTAGGCTCTAAAATATCAATTCCAATGCATGTAATGCCTACAGGGTTTTGATTACGACATTCCTTAAAATGCCTAGAAAGGCTATGTTGTAAAAAAACCTTTCTGAAAGTTGGTAATATGTTCTGCAAACCGCATTTTTAGTTTCGTGTGGTGCGACCAATATATTGTTTCTGACACAAACATGTCATTAAATATACTGTATTGACTGAATCACAACTTATAAAATGTTCTATATTGAATATTTTCTTAGTACACATAGAGGAGAACGTCTTGACCTGTTTAACCTCTAAAGGGTTAAGCTTGCACATCTTACACTTAAGACTCTAGAAAAATCCTTTAATATTGAGAAATTACTTCATTTTAATATCCTTGTCTGATCTTAAACAACTGGGGGCAATGGTCTTCTTGAGTGACATAGCCTTGGTAAAAATGACCCTAGGTTTCTGAGGCATATAGGGATGTAAAATTGGGTCTTTTAATATTAAATACCAATGCTTATTTAAAATGCGTTTAACCTTGGCTGAAAGAGGATTATATTGCGTAATGAACAGAACATCAATAGTCAGCTTCATTTTGAGTACTGCTAAGATCTTCTTTATTCTTTCTTTGCTATATATACTATAGTCTAACTATATATTCTCACTTAAAGATGATCACTTTAAGAGGCATCACTCTTAAGATAGGCTCCAACAACACTCAACTGATGGTTCCGATGGTTGTTCAGGGACAGCTGATGCCTCAGGAGATTTCCAACATGCCCTGTTGTGCCATCTCTTCTGACCCACTAAAGAGAATCGATGATGTGCGGTGAGACAAATTATTTTACTTTTTATATTTATTTAATTTTACCTTTTTAAAAATCTGTTCCTGGTACTCTTTGTCATTTTCTATGTTTAATTTTGAAAACATAACCTTTTTTATTCAATGTATTTTTTATTATATATACATATTTTAAATATATATATATAATAACGTTTTATACATTTTATGTATCATTTTTACACATTGTTTGAACTATATTTTAATAATTCAATGCTAAATATATTTTTAATGGATAGTTACATCCAATAAATAACTAATACAACTTCTAGTTTGAGCAAATTAATAAGAGTGACATTCAACACATGCCAATAGAATATTATGTACATTTATATTCTTATTTTTATTTGAATCAGTGCCTTTTATCTGCCTTAAATAATAAAGAGTTTGTTCATTTCAAATTAATTTCTTTTGCAACTGTATCTGCTTGAATTATTTTTTTATTGTACTTGATTAGTCTAATGAATTTGTCAGATACCATTTATTATATTTTGTCTCTAAAATTAGTATAAATTCAACATGAAAGAAGGATATAATACTTAGCATTAGTCCCTTTATTCTATTTTATCATCAGCTGCATTGATTACTCCTCCCCTGCAGACAACAAATGGTTAATATATCACTTTGATCTAAGAATATATAAGCGCAGAAAGGAGCCATTTTAACCTACACTGCAAACGCTGAAGAAGCAAAGAAATGTTTGCGAAACACGTAAGACGTGTCCTAACCTGAAGGCTTGATCCGTTTTGAGCTCCAAGGTAGTCCAGCCATTCCATGACAACATGAGATCATACCTCTAAACTGGAAGTAACTACGTGTGGGGCTAGGAGCGGCATATGCACAGGACAAAGGTGCGCCTTTCACAGTTCTCCATTCGGCTGGTTTGGAGTAATTCTGAGCATGTTTACAGCTGCTCCAGCCTTTATTTTAAAGTGGCGTACGCCGAGTCGCTCTAAAAACCACGGCCAGCCACGCTCTGTTTTCCAACCGTTTAGAAATTGACTCTTATTTAGATCGGTTTTCGATCGGTTTTCTACCGTGCGCAAAAATTGCATTTTAGCGTTGTCTGCAGTACCGTCTAGAAACTCAAGTGGGTGACCGCGAGCTGTTCTCTTAAAAGTCTAATAGCAATTCAACCTGCAGCCGTACATTTCTGCAAGTCTGTGTGTGCGCCCACAGTAATTGTAAATTTGAAGATTTATATTTGAAGCAGAGATTAATTAATGTTCCAAATTCATACTGTATACCAGTGAGTCCCAACCGGGGCTCCGTGGAACCCTGGGGTTCCGTGGAGCAGTCCCAGTGGTTCTGCCTGGCCGACCGCACTCACTGCTGCCCCTGACTCTCCCCCCTCCGCTCTCCTCCTCCCTCCTAGGAGCGCGCGGGCAGTCCTCGCTGCCTCCTGCCTGTTAGCTGAGAGGGGAGGGTGATCTGTGGTGTCGGCTTCTTCTGTAAACATTTCAAGTGAGCTACTGGAGGGAGGGGAGGGGGAGAGATGCTGCTTCTACTGCTCACCGTTGCTTGTGTGAGAGTGTGTGTGTGTCAGACTGTGTGTGTGTGTTAGACTGTATGTGTGTGTCAGACATTGTGTGTGTGTGACAGACTGTGTGTGTGTGTGACAGACTGTGAGTGTGTATCTGTGTGAGAGAGGGGGAGGAGGGAGAGAGGATGGGGAGGGGAGAGAGAAGGAGGGGGAGAGGAGAGAAGGGGGAGAGGAGAGAGGGGGAGAGGAGAGAGGGGGAGAGGAGAGAGGGGATAGAAGAGAGAGAGAGGGGAGAGGAGAGAGAAGGAGGGAGAGATGTAGAGGAGAGGGTAGAGGGAGAAAGGAAGAGGAGAGACGGGCAGAGGAGACAGAAGGAGGGAGAGGAGGGAAGGGGGGAGAGGAGAGAATGGGGAAGAGGAGAGAGAGGGGGAGGAGAGAGAGAGGGGTGAGGAGGGGAGAGGAGAGAGAAGGAGGGAGAGAGGTAGAGGAGAGAGATTGAGGGAGAAAGGAAGAGGAGAGGGGGAGAGAGAGAGGGAGGTAGAAGGAGAGATGGAGAGGAAAGAGAGAAGGAGGGAGAAAGGTAGAGGAGAGAGAAGGGGGGAGAGGAGAGTGGGGGATAGAGATCGATTGATCAGTGGGGGATGATGTGAGATGCAGGGGGAGGGTGATGTGAGATGCAAGTGGTGGAGGATGTGAGATGCAGGGGGGGTGATGTGAGATACAGGGGGGGGTGATGTTTAAAACAAAATCATTACATTACAAAATAATATACATATTGTTTATTCAAAAGTATGAGTTAATTATTATTTATTACCCCCACTACTTTACATGTCAATTTTGTGATTTACCCCTGTCGAACATGTGTCATCCAGATAGGGGTTCCCCGAAATTTAACAAAATACTTAAATGGCTCCTACAAACAAAAAAGGTTGGGAATCACTGCTGTATTCAATAGTATGAGGCTCCTTAGCCATACACATAAAAAATATGAGGACACATACTGTACTGTATACAGAGATAACAATACAGACCGGCGCCTCAAATGTCCAAAACGATGTTAAGTCCAAAGAAATACTGCAGTGTCCAATGACGGTGATCCGGTAGTTAGACAGCAGACTCCACAGCAGCAATCGTGGTATTATGCAGGGAAGATAAAGAGAGAAATCATAGCGTGACACTGCATATGAAAAACATATAACTCACACATACAAGACTTACACCACTAACAACACTGACAGAAAGGCTGACAATTAAACAGAGATATTTATTAGAACAATAACTAAAAAGGATAATGAACTCAGGAGCAGGTCTAGGATCCGGTGTGTACTGTAAAACCGGAATCCTACTTACAGCAATTCCGAAATGTTCAAGCAGTTTGATCAAGAGGTGCAGTCCGGTTTCAGCTTTGCTCAGGCGCGTGTTGCTTCTGTAATGGCTGCCGGTGCTTTCTCTGCTCACTCTCGGGCTTGGCGTCCCTGCAGGCCAACCCTCGCGAGATTTTTCGTCTGCGCTGACGTCACTCGCTGGGTGGAGCTGTTCGCCACCGCTTGCTCCTCGCTGCACGTCTCTGCTGTCCACTAGAACTGGGAATGGATGCTGGGGTCTGCTCCTTTCAGTGTTCACTCTCCAAATGATCTCTAAAACACCCAACGCGTTTCGTGCGCATGCGCACTTCTTCAGGGAAGGTTTAGCACAGTCCGAGCTATCCTTATGTAGCAGCAGGTGGGACACAATTGGTGGAGATAAATAGTCTCTTACATTGATCATATGACAATTGTGATTGGTTATTCGTCCTGTCACTCATGGCTGTGCTAAACAAATGGCAGCCTAACATACACATAGACAACAAGTAACACAAAACTCTCTACAAACATATAACATATGCACTTTATCCTGACAATCAGGGTGTAAATTGAATCATAATTCATTCACAACTTCTAGATGTTTACCTATCCACTATTCATGTTACACAGTTTTGCACCAATACTGCATATAATATGTATAAATTAACCAAAGATGCAGTTAATTCCTGTATCTATATGTTAATGTCTTATATTAAACAAGTATTAAAAGTGCTAATGGTTGACTGATAAAAATTCATTAAAAAATGTTTTATAAAAAAGGTTTTCTAGGTTATTAAATACTTTACAAATATACACTCAATGTTACAAAACCCTTGATACAGTTATTGTTATTTTATAAATATAAAACTTATTAAAATGGTTTTTAAAAATTTTAAAGAATTTTTTATATATAAAAAAGGAACAACTATTATTTAAGAAAGACACCCAGGTCGAAGTCTATGTTAAGTCCATTCGGAGAGAGGGTTTTCAGCTCATAGATCCAGTAAGCTTCACGCCTACTGATCTGTTGTAGCTGATCCCCCCCTCTCCAATGTACTTGTGTACTCTCTATAGCCTGACATTTCAGCCCAACAGGACTTTTGTTATGATGCACGCTGAAATGGTGCGAAACACTGTGTGTGGCTAAACCTCGTCTAATGTTGTAAATGTGCTCGTATATTCTTCTTTGATAGCACCTGCCTGTCCTACCCACATATTGTAGACCACAAGGGCACTGCAATAAATAAATCACAAAAGTGGAGTGGCAATTTATAAATGTTTTTATAGTATAGATTTTATCTGTTACATTAGATTTAAATGTTTTCATATTGTTACTGAAAGTACATGCTGTACATTTAATGCATGTATAAAAGCCCTTATTTTTACTTACTTTTGTTAATTTAGAATTGTCAAGAGGGCAACTAGGAGCTAGACGTGTTTTTATATTTGCTGCTTTTGTGAAAATAATTTTCGGTTTCTCTGGAAGGCATTTGGACAGTACGTCGTCACAAAGGAGCATAGGCCAATGTTTATTAAAAATATGCCTAATCCTTGGCGCCATCTCATTATACTGGGTGACAAATGCCACCCCGTTGGTATGTTCCAATTGTTTTTTGCTGTTAAATTCTAGCAGAGTGTTACGTTCAATTTTATCTACCTGTAGAGATGCTTCCTCAAGTAATTCCTCCGGATAGCCTCTATCTCTAAACTTATTCTTCAGCTCATCTGCCTGGAGCGCATACTCCCCAGAATCTGAACAGTTGCGCTTCAGACGGGTGAGCTGACCCCTAGGGATATTCCGGATCCAACTTGGGTTGTGCTGGCTGTCTGCCCTAAGGTAATTATTAGCCTGCACTGGCTTAAAGAATGTTTTAGTCTCTATTTTGTTATCTGAGATATATATGCCAAGGTCCAAAAATTCTATATGCTCCTTATTATAGTTAAAAGTGAACTTTAGATCCCTATCGTTTGAATTTAGATACTCAAAGAACAACTCCAATTGCTCCTGGCTCCCTGACCATACAAAAATGATATCATCTATGAAACGGCGCCAGAGCACAAGGTGAGCCCCAAATGGACAGTCGTTCCAAATAAAATCTTTTTCCCAACTGTCCATAAATAGATTCGCATAGCTTGGGGCAAACCTTGTGCCCATCGCCGTTCCACAGGTCTGTAAAAAAAACTGTGAATTAAATTGAAAATAATTGTGCGTTAAAATAAAATTTATACTATCAACTAAAAATGTTTTAAGTGCTGGTGATGTAGTGACGTCCAATTCTAACCTCCGTGATACTGCCTGACAGCCTTTGACATGATTGATGGTAGTGTACAGTGAGGTGACATCCGCTGTCACCCAAATGTACTCAGGCTTCCATTCTAGATCTCTAAGTATCTGGAGGACATGTGTTGTGTCACGCAGGTAGGACTGGACCTGATGTACTCAGGCTTCCATTCTAGATCTCTAAGTATCTGGAGGACATGTGTTGTGTCACGCAGGTAGGACTGGACCTGATGTAAACATCAGGTCCAGTCCTACCTGCGTGACACAACACATGTCCTCCAGATACTTAGAGATCTAGAATGGAAGCCTGAGAATTCACTTCACTTTTATTGTTAGCGCTATTTACACCATTCTTTTTTCCTAGTCACTGTTTTTCCATTCACTTCACTTTTATTGTTAGCGCTATTTACACCATTCTTTTTTCATATGTACTGTATACAGGATACTTAAGGGAAAAGAAGTACAGTATTACAAAAATATAACGTTGCGTCTTCTTCCGAATATAAAATATTTTTCCCGCTCATGCGGATTGGAACTTTGTCGAAACGCATACTGTAAGCGTGTCATCACATTTCTATATGTATTATTTATTAATCAATACTTTTGCTAGGCTTGCTCTTCTTTTCATACTGTTTTTATTTTATGTGCATGCGTGTATGTCTCATTGGAACTTTGTAGAAACACATTTGCATGTTCTCACATTTCTGCGAATGCGTGTATGTCTCATTGGAACCTTGTTGAAACGCATATGCGTATCATCACATTTAGGTGCATGCGTGTATGACTTCTCATTCAATTTGAATTTCAAGTCTGAATTATTTTTTTTTCGTTCACGACATGGGTCTGCATAACAATTATTGATATTCTGAGAATCAATCACTACTGTATCTTTATAATTCTACACTAGTCATGTACGTACTTTATGAGGTGGGTGGCATACTGTGATTTTTATTTGGGGGTGTGGGGATCAAAACATTATGATGACCTGTTGAAAATATTTCTTTGAATTAATAATCTAACATACAGCGCTCTCCCCCTCCCCCCGCACACACACAAGGCTAAAGTATTTCTACTTCTTATCGACACCTCTCCTAAACCATTCATTTGTAATGGGTGGCTTTGTGGCTTAGTTTAATAGTTTAATCTTCACGAGCGTGTTCTCACATTTCTGCACATGCGTGTATGTCTCATTGGAACCTTGTTGAAACGCATATGCGTATCATCACATTTAGGCGCATGCCACAGAGTGTTGTAGCGGCGGGAGTATTGTTAGCTTACTGACAGTAAACATTGTATTTATGAGCTTGTGAGTGAATTTTTTTTATTTTTTATATATATTTTTGATTCATTAAAGATTTCGTCCCCATACAAGTGTGCTATTCTATCCCCATACATATAATGGGGAGCCATAGTACAGACATTCTGCATAAACATAAAAGCTAAGATAAGGTCTCGCGAAAAATGTGCAGCATAGATTTTGTTATATATTATTTGCTAAATGTCAATGGCTACATTTGCATGTAAAAAAACATCATAAGAATATGTTTGTAACATTATTTTACAGATGTAGCAAGACACTCTTTTTGGTGAGAGATTCAACTCTCAGGAAAAAATTGTTAAAGTCTCCCGAGTCATACCTTACATGACCGGGACATTTAAACAATGCAGCGAGATACCAGCACCCCATACCACAGCCTGTGACTTAGGAAGCAGGGGGTTCCCGAAACTGAAATCAATGCAGTTCAGCGCCGCAGACCTCCTACTTCAATACTGTGTTATCAAAATAAAATCAGCGTCATTACCTTAGCTAGCCACGAAGCTTAATTACCCACCCCGGGGCAACTACCCTACTCTCCCACTCCTACCCCCAAAAAATATTAAAATACAACATCCAATACTATCCAATACACCCATTGATTGTCAGTGTGGTTACCTATGCCCTCAATGGGAGCTAAGATAACCCCAATGGCAATGAATTGGTACCCTACTACCAAGCCCCTCTACCCCTAAAAACGCCCCCCCCCCCCCTCCCAACACATACAGTACAGTAATGGCCCAAATTCCTATCATCCAGATATGGATAATAGCTCATTTGACCATTAAAAATAAAACATTACCCAGCCAGCATATAGTAAATACAAGTTGTAAGTGCCCCTTCCAGGATGAAGGTCATCCTCATCCTCCTTGTCTACAGTGGGCACTGACAGTAAAATAAAAAAAACTAACTACTGACTTATAACCCATAATCCTCTTAGCGTTTATTAACCACTATGGTAATTAGGGGTTAACCCCCCTCCCACTAAACACTGGGAGGGCTAACCACCCTCCCTGTGGCAAATACCCCCACCCCTCACTTCCTCTACCCATTGATTGTCACTGGGGTAAACCACGACTATTCTAATGTCAATTAATTGACAACCTAAAAATTAAAAGCAACAAAGAATAAAATTCTTTACAATTAAATAAAAACAAACATTTGCCAAAAAATGTATTGATTGTCATTGAGCTTATCTATACCCTGAAATCAGGGCTGCTGACAGGGGGGGACAAAAGGGACTGGTCTCCTGGGCCTGGAGGCTGTGAGGGACCCGGTCGGCCGGCACTGCAAGTTGGGCCCGAACGCTGTCCAGGCCCGGCTACCAGTCGTGGCTGAGCCCCGCCTCTCCATCAGCTGCCTGCAGACCACTCCCCCACTGTGTCCTGAGTTTCCACCTCTGGCGCGCAATGTCCCTCTCTGACATCAACGCACCGTAAGAAAGCTGAAATGAGAGGGAGGCCTGGCGTGTGCTGATGGCGAAAGCACATGGGACACATTGAGGTAAATATTGAGGGGAGTGGGGGGATTTTAATATGTATAGGGGGGATTTTAACATGTATTGGGGGAATGGGGGGATTGTAATATGTATTGGGGTAGTGGGGGGATTTTAATATGTATTTGGGGAGTGGGGTGGTTTTAATATGTATTGGGGGTAGTAGGGGTAGTTTAATATTTATTGAAGGGGGACAGGGGTAGTTTAATATGTTTTGGGGTAGCGGTGGTAATTTAATATGTAATGGGGGGGAGCGTGGGGAGCTTAATATGTATTGGGGGGGATCGGTTGTAGTTTCATATATATTGGGGGAAGCGGGGGTAGTTTAATATGTATTTGGAGCGGGGTTAGTTTAATATGTTTTGGGGGAAACAAAACACAAAACCCCAGCAAGCACTTTTTGGGAACCCATGAGCCCCCACAAAAAATATATATGTATATAAGTGTCAAAAAGGAGTGTGCAACTTGGAGGGAGAAGTATTAGGGAGAGATTTCTCCTTAGAGGAGATATCAGAGGTCATCACGGATCTAAAACCCTCTAAAGCCTCGGGGCCTGATGGTTTCTCGAATCTAAATTACAAAAAATTTTACTAAACAACTGGCTCCCCACCTCCTCCATATGTTCAGTGCGGTGCTGGCGGGGACCCCTTTCCCGGAACACATGCTCCAAGCGTCCATATCCTTAATCCATAAACAGGGAAAAGATCCGTTGGACTGCAAGAGCTACAGGCCAATTTCCCTTATAAACACAGATGTGAAGATATATGCAAAATTGCTGGCCAATAGATTGAGTGTCATCCTGCCCAGGCTAATACACCCAGATCAAGTCGGTTTCATTAAGGATCGGCAAGCCACAGACAACACCTGACGGATTATTGATCTGACAGAGATAGCCAATTCAAGATTGATACCGGTTATGGTGTTAAGCCTGGATGCCGAAAAGGAATTTGACAGGATAGACTGGCCCTATTTAGAAGCTACGCTTGGAGCGTTTGGGTTCGGCGGGAAATTGATAAAAGCTATTTTTGCATTATATTCGGGGCCATCGGCAAGGGTTACCCACCAAGGTTTCACTTCGGATCCCTTCAAAATAAAAAGCGGTACGAGACAGGGCTGCCCGCTTTCCCCCCTTCTCTTTGCATTATGTATAGAGCCTCTAGCAGCCCAGATCCGCACTAGCAAAGACATAGAGGGCATCACGTTGGGGAATCAGACGCATAAGGTGGCGCTGTATGTGGAGGACGTTTTCCTGACAGTCTCAAAACCCCTCACTTCTTTACCCAATCTGTTTAACTTGCTGGGAAGGTTCAATAGGATTTCAGATTTCAAAATAAACCAGGCAAAGTCGGAAGCACTCAACATCATCCTTCCTAAGCAGGTAAAAAAGTTGATTGAGATCAATTTTAATTTTAATTGGCAAAAAATATATATCAAGTACCTGGGAGTTCATATCACCAGGGACTACAAAAGTATATATGGCGCAAATTACTCAAAAGTCATCCAAACATTAAGAGAGGATATTGGAAAATGGGCCGACAAACGGATCTCATGGATAGATAAAATATACAGTATTAAGATGAATCTGCTGCCTCGCCTTCTATACCTGTTCCAAACCTTGCCAGTGCCAGTCAGACGGAAGGATCTCCTCTCGCTTCAGTCAGTGGGAACCAAGAGGATCTCATCTACGCAGCTTGGACCGGGTGAGCCTGCTGTTCACCTACAAGCATCACGGAAGTTCCGGCGGCCTCCCCTACCCACCCTTACCCCCCTGTCTTATCCCCAATGTGTCACTTACCCTATATTATTTGTTAACACTTACTGTTTTTACTATGTTACCGTTATGGTATGATTAGAAAATGGTTTCTTATACAGACTAGGGTATATATATCGGCTGGAAGCAATGTATGTTGACATATGTGTATGGGACCAATAAAAACTTAAGTTATAAAAATAAAAAAATGGAGTGCTATTGAGCATGGCATATGCATCTAACAGATGACTGTCGTCTGTTGTATACTGTAGTGCCCACGGTTATTCTAACACAAACCAGTGGCAATCGCCAAAAAGACCCAGGTACACCCAGGTACATGCTGGATACATGCCTTAAACTTGCCTTAATCTAGACCCAGCATTTCTGCATTGATTAATGGCCCATCCGATTAACAGCGGGGGTCCCTGGCAGTCCCATTTAAACTGAATGGGACTGCCAGGGACCCCTGCTGTGTTAATCCTATGGGTCATTAGTCAATGGAGAAATGCCTTAAACTTGCCTTAAACTAGCCAGGTTACACCCAGCACATACCCAGAATGTAACCGGGCTAGTTTAAGGAAAGCTTTAGAATACTCGTGGTCTCGTCTGTATGTATTGGGGGAGCAGAGTTAGTTTAATATGTATTGGGGGAGCGGGTAGTTTAATATGTATTGGGAGCGGGGGTAGTTTAATATGTATTGGGGGGACTGGGGGAATTTTTAATATGTATTTTGTGGGGGGGATTAAGTGAGAGTGGGGTAATTGACAGAAGGTGGGGGCGAGTGAGAGGAGAGAAGGGGTGAGGGAGAGAGTGAGGAAAAGAGGGAGTAAGAGTTAGATGCAGGGGAAAGAAATACATGTGAGGCGGAGGGGAGAGTGAGAGGGAGTGATTGAGGAAGAGGGAATGTGATGGAGGAGAGAGAAATACATAGGAAGAGGGGTAGAAATATTTTAAATAATCTATGCATTGCCATCGTAACATGGTGCTGATAGTTGCCATATTGCCCTTGTTCTAAGGTGTTCTGAAATTGACACAGTAGATATTGCAGTGCATCAACATAATACCATGTATTTTTCTGATGACAAGTAAAGAGTTTTAAAATTTTTAGTATGTACAGTATAGACATCTGTGAGTCATTTCTAGGATAAAATATCAATGTGTTTCAACAGTTTTTATTATGAAAGGTCCTCTATGTTATATATCAAGTAAATGTATCTGTTATTTAATTTAATTAATTGAGATAGTTCAGTTAATCAAACGTTGTTTGTTTCTCTCTCTGTTGCCTTTTCGCAGCAATACCACTGATCGTTTGAAGTGTATCTGTTACAACTGGCAGAGAGATCAATGTATATAATGTATTGGTTATATTGAGTAGTGTGCAAAAGTTGTATTCTGTATTAATTCTGTGTTTACTGGCTGCAGAAAAAATCTCAGGGCCAATGAAGGGAGCAAATACAAAGCCCTCATTTAAACCAGAGGGACTCAATGTCTTAAGGGTGTGTATCTATTTTCTTTAGAGGTTCTGAGGTGCACAACTCCCAGGATCATAAAAGTGGAAACATAAATCAAAATATAGTGTAACTCTGTGTAAAAATATTTATTATATGATTAATGTTTGGTTACTACACTCACAAATTCCATAGAAAAAACAAGCATGGTAGAACAATATATGGTTCTTTAATATTTCTCTGGGGACACTATCCAATGGTTCCAAACCTCCGGATAAACAGAAAATAGATAAAATCAGCATGTAAATGTATTATACTCATGGAATGTCTCTGATAAGATCACCTTGATCCCACTCTGAAGAGGAAATTGGACACAATAGCAGGGGCTCGCTTGTGCACAGTGAATCCTCCAATTTGCTGGTCCTCACAAGCGGAAAATCAAGGTGGCTTATCTCCTACTATGGTGTCCACAGTGGCTCACAATTCAATCCAACGTGTTTCACTGAAAATTCGGCTTCTTCTGGGATTTATTCAATTTATCCAATTGTTCTCTTATAAACCCAGTTCTTTTCATTTACAGCCGATCATGGATAACGGAGGGGGTACTGTAATTATAAGTGCAGAATATTATCTAAAAGAGGCAAATAGAATTTTGGAAGATTTTAAAACATATATGGGCCTATTCTTGAAGGTTTGATAACTTTGCTGCCGTTTGTCATTTGCGTTATCATGGTATTCAGAATTAATTTGAAACCATATCAAACTGTGAGGTAGGAAAATGCCAATACTGCTCGGGACAGCAGAGATGAGCTCAGCCTCTATCAAAGTTCTCCCCGTACGATCTGACCGCAGCTGCATGAGGAGCTGCGCTGAGAGAGCCGCCTATAAGTGCACAGATCTCACAGGCAATTGGAGTGCTTTTATTTAAAATGTAATACTAGTGTGAGGGAGCAGGGTGTCTCTGGAGCAGAACCACATTAATTTCAGGTCTGGCGACCCCCTGCTTCTTGATATACAGGCCCCGGTATGGGGTGCCGGTATCTACAATGCGTTTAAATTTCCCGGTCACGTGACGCGGGAGATTTAAACCTTGCTTGGGGATAATGGAACCCCATACTGGGGCCTGTATCTCGGGAAGAAGGGGGTCCCAGAGGCTGAAATCAATGCAGTTCAGCTGTGGAGCCCCGTGTGCCTGCACACTAGTATTCAAATTTAAATAAAAAAAGGCTGCTATGGCAATGAAGGGGTTAAACTAGAGTATCCTGTTTATTGGAGGCTGAGCGGGTGGATGAAGAGGGTAGTTGCCCCAGGGTGGGTGGTTAGGCCTGCCGGGAATGTTGCTGGAGAAGTTAACCCCTTCACTACAAACAACAAAAATTTAAAAACACAACAACCCTACTACCCACCTACTCTATCCCCAACAACCCCCTCAACACATACAGTACAGTAATGGGCACAATTACAATTTTCCAGATATGTATAATAGCTTATTAACACAATTAGAGAAAACAAGCTTTAAAAAACACAATTAGAAAAACTAAGCAGCAAAATTGAATAAAACAAAACCAAGAATAAAAAAAACACAATTAAAAAAGCCAAGAATAAAAAATAGGCATTAAAAAAATATACAATGTTTTTCTTACTTTTGAAGTCTTCACTGTAACGGAGTGCTCACCACAAACAAGGCGTGACTGTGAGGCCGAGGTGGGGATAGATATACAACACCAACCCACAGCTGCGTGGGCACGTCTGGAGTATAGATAGGTTGAGGTAGCTGGGTCGGGGTTGTAGAGTTATGGATTGTCAGAGATACGTGCCGAGGTCAGAGTTGCAGAGTTGCGGATCGTTGAAGGTACTAATCCATGGTCAGGATTGGAGAGGTGCGGATCGTCGTGGTACTTTGCCGAGGTCAGGGTTGGAGAGGTGCAGGTCACCGTTGGTGGCCAGAGTCAGGCGTTAGAAGAGCGGAGAGAGTTGTATTAACATCTGTGTGGGGTGCGCGTGTGCGCCTAGCATGGCAGCTGGTCCCAGGAGAAGGGAGAGAAGCATCATGGATATCGGAAGGAGCGGGGGGCCCGATCATGGGTTGGGGTAAGTGACGAGTGCGCCGAGCGCGTCGCGGATCATGGATCCTGACAGTACGCACCCTCAAGTGACTTCTGGGCATCTCAGGAAGGGATTGTGCGGATTTTTGGTGTGTAAGAGCGGACAAGCCTGGGGGCATGAAGACGGTGTTGAGGAACCCAGGACCGTTCCTCTGGTCCAAAGCCCCTCCAGTGTCTGATATACTGGATCAACCCTCTGGAAATCCTGGAGTCCAAGATGGACTGGACCTCGTACTCCTGTTGGCCCTGTACGAGGAGAAGAGCCGGAGACGAAGACGAATCGGGGAAGTGAGGATCCCGAATAGCCGGCTTCAGCAGGGAGACATGGAAAACCGATGGGCTCCTCATAGAGGGAGGAAGGCGTAGACAGTGTGCAACCGGGTTATGCTTCTCCATAATGTTAAGGGTACAATGAACCTGGTGCCAATTTTAGCATAGGGACCTTGAGGTGGATTTTCCTTGAAGACAACCACACACGGTTTCCCGGGTTGAATTCTTGAATGTTCCTTCGGTGATGGTCGGCCTGTGTCTTCTGTCTAGAAGTTACTGTATTGTTAGTGTATTGTTTGCTAATATGATCCATTAAAATAGCTTTATTTTTTATCGTGGGAACGCACACTTGTTGTTTTTTGGCTCACCAGCACTGGATGTAGTGCTCCATTTTTCTCCTTCCTCCTGTCTATTGATCTCTGAAGACACTTTTACCCCTGGACCTTTGGATACAGTGGACTCACTATTACCTGAGGATACACATCTCATGTGAGTTCATTCCTTTGTTCTATACTTTGTGATTTGGATTCCTGGACATATATTGTTTATTTTTCTCCTATATTCAGATGTTTTAATAGCGCTGGTCACCGGCAGGTGGTTGATATAATATCCTTACTACATTGATATGTGAGATTTCAGTACACCAGTCATACATCTTTTGGGGACAATCTTTTCCAGCTTCATCACGCTTTATTGGAGGGGCATCTCATATAAGACTGTGCCATAAATGTTACTTACTATTGCTGCTATTCGTTTTGGAGCACCATACAGCATTGGTTCTATCCTAGAAGTTACTGCACCGACACACTTTATTCGAGCAAATGCCCAGTTTGTACCTGGCAGATACCTGGAATCCGCCGCTGTTCACCTCTTGCATGCTTCGTTGCGTTTGCCTTCCCAGCCACGGTTCATGCCTGGCTGACGGGGGCCTGATCTGTTAAATGATAATGATCAGGATTTACTAGGCTGCAATGTTTCGCTTGTCCACCAGATGGCATAAACTCATGACCGCTGCTCACCTCTTGCATGCTTCGTTGCGTTTGCCTTCCCAGCCACGGTTCATGCCTGGCTGACGGGGGCCTGATCTGTTAAATGATAATGATCAGGATTTACTAGGCTGCAATGTTTCGCTTGTCCACCAGATGGCATAAACTCATGACTTAAGTAATGTGTGGGCTTTGCAGTTGTTTCGTTTAAAAAAAGATACTTTACCACAATACAGTATGCTATTGTAACTTGCCCTTGAGACTGAAGGAAGATGTTGCAAAAAATGTATCAATTTAGGCTTTACATACTGTATTAAATAAAGACAAAGACCATTTTCACTTACACTATTCTCCAGAGACATGAGTGTTCAAATGCAGCCCGTGTTCCAAAAACCTGACAGAAGTTATGCTTATTTGATATGGGCCGCTATTAATGCAACAGAGGATAAGATGGCAACAGTTGTTCAAATTTATCAGTATTTTATCGAAAACTATGACTTTTACAGATTTTCGCCAACTCCTCATTTGTGGAAGCATGCAATAAGGAAAAGGTTATGTAGTGACCCCTGTTTTCACCGTATTGAGCCCCAATTTGTTGGAGGGTATTGGTGTGTGTCACAGGGTTTTTCCCGTATCTATGATCATGGAGGCGGCAAAAGGCGAAGGGTCGTGTTAAAACCAACTAAGAAGCGACAGTCCCTGCCAAGCAATGCGCCAGAACCAGAACCAGCACCAGCACCAGTTTCTAATGATGGTCCCGCCGTCAGTGACAACCGTGAGACAGAGTCGGATTTCGCGGCCAGTTTTGATGAAGCTTGCATGTACCTAAGCGATTTCCCGCTGACTACAGGTGGGCTAGTCCCTCTGCAAACTATCGACGTGGGTGATGATGAAAGTGGCCCGGCGACGGCGCAAGCTGAATGGGAAATTCAGTAATACAGTATGGTGAGTACTGTATTGTTGCCGTATTATTTTGGTGGGGCAGGCTGGGTACTTCTTTAGGGGGCTGACCATTACTGTACATTAAAACTTTTCATTTTGTTTTTCCTCAGAAAAGAAAACGGCTAATGGGGGGATTTCGATGGATAATATTGTGCTGTACACTATGCTGATGTTTTCCGGCCAAACAGTATACTGTGTAATAAACCCGAATAAATAAAACTATGCATTTATTCTACAGTACATGTTCAGTAAATTACTGCACATACTGGGGGCGAGATGTGTTTGCAGCAGAGAGAGAGATTTAATAATATTGTACAGTGAGCAGGGGGTTCCCTGAGCCAGAAATTAATGCTCAGGGACCCCCCCTGCTCCTGCTCTGCTCAATATTATTAAAATTACAGAAAATGCTGTGTCATTACCATAGCAGATAGCCGCTAAGGCAATGAAGGGGTTAACCCACCGTGCCCGCTTTATTGTGTGTAGTGGGGATGGGTGAGGGGGGTATTTGGCCCTTGGTGTGAGTTTAGGACTTGCGGGAGGGGGGGGGTTGCGGGTGCACTTAACCACTTCACGACCGTAGCAGTTAATACCGCTACGGTCATGAAGGGGTTAAGCCCTCCCGCTTACCCCCCCCCCCTGAAAGCCCTCCCCAACCATCATTGGGGCTAATACCCCATTCACCCACCCTCCCGCTACCCACAATAAAAAAATACACACACACACAGCAGCCGCCAAAAAATAAATAAATAAATCTAAATAAATAAATGACAATAAATACATTTGAAATACATTTTTATTGATAGTGTAGATGTGCAGGGGGTCTCCGGAGCTGAATCGCGTTGGTTTTAGGTCTGGGGACCCCGTGCCCCCCGAGATACAGGCCCCTTTAGGGGGTGCCGGTATCCCTCTGCGTTTAAAGGCCCCGATCACGTGATCGCGGCCTGTAAACCAAGCAGAGCAGAGGGATACTGGCACCCCCTAAAGGGGCCTGTATCTCGGGGGGCACGGGGTCCCCAGACCTGAAACCTGTGCGCTTCTGCTCTGGAGACCCTCTGCACATGTACAGTATCAATAAAACACATACAATATACAGTATAAATAAACACTCGTTCTTTACCTTAGCGGCTATGCGCTATGGTAAAGAAGCATCATTTCTGTATTTTAATAATATTGTAGTGAGCAGGGGGTTCCCTGAGCCAGAAATTAATGCTCAGGGACCCCCCCTGCTCCTGCTCTGCTCAATATTATAAAAATTACAGAAAATGCTGCGTCATTACCATAGCGGATAGCCGCTAAGGCAATGAAGGGGTTAACCCACCGTGCCCGCTTTATTGTGTGTAGTGGGGATGGGTGAGGTGGGTATTTGGCCCTTGGTGTGAGTTTTGGACTTGTGGGAGGGGGGGGGGTTGCGGGTGCACTTAACCCCTTCACGACCGTAGCAGTTAATACCGCTACGGTCATGAAGGGGTTAAGCCCTCCCGCTACCCCACCCCCCCCGCAAGCCCTCCCCAACCATCGTTGGGGCTAATACCCCATTCACCCACCCTCCCGCTACCCACAATAAAAAAATACACACACACACAGCAACCGCCAAAAAATAAATAAATAAATCTAAATAAATAAATAAATGACAATAAATACATTTGAAATACATTTTTATTGATAGTGTAGATGTGCAGGGGGTCTCCGGAGCTGAATTGCGTTGGTTTTAGGTCTGGGGACCCCGTGCCCCCCGAGATACAGGCCCCTTTAGGGGGTGCCGGTATCCCTCTGCGTTTAAAGGCCCCGATCACGTGATCGCGGCCTGTAAACCAAGCAGAGCAGAGGGATACCGGCACCCCCTAAAGGGGCCTGTATCTCGGGGGGCACGGGGTCCCCAGACCTGAAACCTGTGCGCTTCTGCTCTGGAGATCCTCTGCACATGTACAGTATCAATAAAACACATACAATATACAGTATAAATAAACACTCGTTCTTTACCTTAGCGGCTATGCGCTATGGTAAAGAAGCATCATTTCTGTATTTTAATAATATTGTAGTGAGCAGGGGGTTCCCTGAGCCAGAAATTAATGCTCAGGGACCCCCCCTGCTCCTGCTCTGCTCAATATTATTAAAATTACAGAAAATGCTGCGTCATTACCATAGCGGATAGCCGCTAAGGCAATGAAGGGGTTAACCCACCGTGCCCGCTTTATTGTGTGTAGTGGGGATGGGTGAGGGGGGTATTTGGCCCTTGGTGTGAGTTTAGGACTTGCGGGAGTGGGGGGGGTTGCGGGTGCACTTAACCCCTTCACGACCGTAGCAGTTAATACCGCTACGGTCATGAAGGGGTTAAGCCCTCCCGCTACCCCCCCCCACCGCAAGCCCTCCCCAACCATCGTTGGGGCTAATACCCCATTCACCCACCCTCCCGCTACCCACAATAAAAAAATACACACACACACAGCAGCCGCCAAAAAATAAATAAATAAATCTAAATAAATAAATAAATAAATGACAATAAATACATTTGAAATACATTTTTATTGATAGTGTAGATGTGCATAGCCGCTAAGGCAATGAAGGGGTTAAGGCATAATAAACAATTAATACATTCAATACATATTTATCATGTCTGTGTTAAAACTCCCTGCCTTCTCTCTAATCTATGTAAAAACCCCTCCCCCTATTCTCGCTTTTAAAACTCCCTGCCTTCTCTCTAATCTATGTAAAACCCCCTCCCCCTATCCCCCTATTGTGTGTGTGCGTTAAGCTTCCCTGCAATCTATGTAAAAAAACCTCCCCCTATTGTGTGTGTGTGTTAAATCTGCCTGGCCTGTGTTTCTGAGTGCTGAGTGCTCTGCGTTAAAGGCCCCGATCACGTGATCGCGGCCTGTAAACCAAGCAGAGCAGAGGGATACCGGCACCCCCTAAAGGGGCCTGTATCTCGGGGGTCACGGGGTCCCCAGACCTAAAACCTGTGCGCTTCAGCTCCGGAGACCCCCTGCACATCTACACTATCAATAAAAATGTATTTCAAATGTATTTATTGTCATTTATTTATTTATTTATTTAGATTTATTTATTAATTGTGCTGCTGCTGCAAGTCCTAAACTCACACCAAGGGCCAAACACCCCCCTCACCCCCCAAAAAAAAAATTCACGCACAGCAGCCCCACAATTAATAAATAAATCTAAATAAATAAATAAATACATGAAGAGAAATAAATATATACTGTACAGTATAT
Source organism: Ascaphus truei (assembly GCF_040206685.1). Lineage (NCBI taxonomy): Eukaryota > Metazoa > Chordata > Amphibia > Anura > Ascaphidae > Ascaphus > Ascaphus truei. The sequence goes on along the minus strand of NC_134487.1, from coordinate 260,682,940 downwards.
ACTGTATATATACTGGATATATATATACAGTATACAGTATATATAATAACAATCCCTATACAGTACATATACAGTATATACTGTGTACAGTATATATATACTGTATACATATACTTTATATATATATATATATATATATATATATATATATATATATATATATATTTATATATATATATATATATATATAGTATACAGTATACAGTATATACACACAGATGATGAACCAATATACAAATACAGTACATGTAGAATGGTTATCAAAATCATACTGTCCTACAAATAACGCTTCTCTATACAGTACAGACAATAATAATAATAATCCATTTAATAATCCTAACTGATTTTACAATATAAAACATAACATTCCAATCCACACAGTACATTGCATTTACATTGTATACTGTAAATGATGCATAGCATTAAATCTATGCACCATATACTGTACATTCTGCAAATGAATGTTAACAATATACAGTAATTGCAAGCTACTCTACCAGTAAATACTGTACAAACACTTCCAAACAAACACTTTAACCAATCAAGTAAACAAAAGTCAATATACTGTATACTGTACAGTAAGTAGCAACCAGAAAACACAATTTAAAACCAAAGCTAACCCTTACAATACCAAGGATTACATCTATCTAATTGTAAAAAACCTTATACATTATACACAGCATTGTTTAAAGCCCCCTCCCCCCTAATGTTTCTGTTAAGCAGATTACACTGAAGGGAGAGAGATATAAAGGCCTAAAGCCCCTTCCCCCCTAATGTTTCTGTTAAGCAGATTACAATGAAGGGAGAGAGATATAAAGGCCTAAAGCCCCTTCCCCCCTAATGTTTCTGTTAAACAGATTACAATGAAGGGAGAGAGATATAAAGGCCTAAAGACCCTTCCCCCCTAATGTTTCTGTTAAACAGATTACAATGAAGGGAGAGAGATATAAAGGCCTAAAGCCTTACCTGCATTGGTAAACCCTCCCTGCATTGGTAAACCCTCCCTGCATTGATGTCGTGCAGTGTATGTAAATGTGGGGAGGGGGGGGGGACCCAATGTGCATAATGTACTGTGAGGTCTAACCACCCTCACCCCCTACCCACATACTGTACCGTTACCCCCCCCCCCCCCATCCTGGCCCCTCACGCACAGCAGCTCCACAATTAATAAATAAATCTAAATAAATAAATAAATAAATACATGAAGAGAAATAAATATATACTGTACTGTAAGTGCCCGCTTTATTGTGTGTAGCAGGGGTGGGTGACGGGGTTTATAAATGTGAGTTTATAAATAAAATAAAGAATATTATTTCTAGGGGCCCTAGAACAGAAGTTCCCACGCCAATTTCGCGCTCATTGCTCTTTTTTTACAATGTTGCTGGTCTTGCGGCTTTGCAGTCTGCAAGCAAAAAGCAGTTTGTATTACTGAGTGTGAGATAAATTATTTATCAGTGTTGATCAAAGAGAGTTGATCAGAAGGATTCCCCTTATATACAGCACTCTATTGTCATTCATACAGTACAGTATAGTAAAGGGTAGACAACAAATGGTCTTGCAGTATATTACTACAAATCTGTCAGGTTGACCAGAATCACTGCGGATATCGGAAAATAATACAATTTCATTAATTCTACGTAGAATTAATAAAATTGTATTATTTTCCGATATCCGCAGTGATTCTTGTCAACCTGACAGATTTGTAGTAATACAGTATACTGCAAGACCATGTGTTGTCTACCCTTTACTACAGTATACTGTATGAATGACAATAGAGTGCTGAACTGTATACTTTATAAGGGGAATCCTTCTGATCAACTCTCTTTGATCAACACTGATAAATATCATATTTATACCCCTTTAGCACCTGTCGTTCCATCCTACTGTATGCACCCATTTACAATGGTGATTGCGGTCGTATTCACGTACTTTATGTGAGATAAATTAACCAGTTCTTTTATTGCTGAAGTCGCCACAAATTTTTTTTATTTACAAATACAGTACAATACAATGGTGAAACATTTCAAGTTAACAGCAATTCAAAACCTCAACACACAATAATACATACTGTACAGTACTGTATGATTATTTATTTATAATACAGTATACAGCTCTTTACTGTATATGCAGTATACAGTATACTGTACTATATTTGGGCCTTGTCTTTGGGGGTTTATTCATGCAATTATTAGGGTGACCTGCCGTTGGAAATACTGACACAGTACAATCCTACAGTAGCTACACCACCCACCCCCTCCCTTAGAGTTTTTAATCCCTCCCTGGCCAAACATCAATTGTCTGGCTAATCCAATCCAAGCCATTGTTTTGTTAATCTGGCCCTGGGCTGGCTACGGTAACAAGATTCAGCAGGAGGCCAGCCAGAGTACAGTATCATCCCACCATCCACCTCCCTTAGAGGGAGGCCTGCCTGCTTTGGAAAAATCCCCTCTCGAATTGGAAATGTAAATCTGATGTGCATCCGTTTGCTTACAGTAACTGTTCTGTTCAGAACAGCCACTGCTTCTATATTACTGAAAATATACAGGATAAATATACAGTAATGTGAAATAATCCGTTCTGTGGGTTTGAGAGGGTTGAAAGTCACCAGGGCCTCATACAGTACAGTACATTCTCGAATACCTTTAGAATAAAAATACAGTATGTATAAATATACAGTATAAATATTGCACAGTATAATGTTAAATAACCCATCCTGTTCTTTTTCCCTTCATACTGTAACAGTATCCTCATTGTGTCTGCGGTACAGTAGTTCATTGAGAGAGGAGAGGTTTTGTGTACATCATTACTGCTGTTTATATACTGTACATTTGACTGCACAAGCAGATTTGACGGAACACAAGGCCCCCCCTCCCCCTTGGGCACCCTTTTTCCTGGAACGACAAGAAAACAAAAACTTTGTTCAGTTACTGTACTGTACTGTATGTGTGTACTGTATTATGGTAGAACTACTGTACAGTAGGTGGCTGGTGCAGCTTTCTCTGGAAAGAAAAAAATGGAGCAGTTAGTAGGCAGTTACTGTAGTACTGTCAAACTAGTCTACTGTACTGTATACTGGAACTACTGTATACTCTGACTATTGGGAAAGAAAAAATCTGTGCCATACTTACCTGTATCATACTGTACTTACTGTACAATACTACAGCACTGTACTACTTTCCTGATGCTTGCCCATTGCGCGCGATGACAATGGGCAACACAGTGGCAATATGGTCTATATATTTATTGCAGCGTTCCAAGGTGAGTTCATCGTTCCAAAAACTCATTATGGCTTTATACAACTCGTCCTTCTTGGAGGGTTTCGCCACTTTACGGATGTGGTCCTTCAGCTGATGCCAGACCATTTCGATCGGATTGAAGTCTGGCGATCTGTGATTGGAAAGAAAGGACAATTAGTTTAAGAGATACAGTACACAGTAAAAACAGTGGGGAACATAAATGGGACACGGTCTACTGCACTTACTCCGCTGGCGTCTTCACCCAGTTGATGCCGCGCTCAAGGATATGCGCCGTCGACGCGGTGTGCTTGGGATCATTGTCCTGGTAAAAGCGATGACCATTGGGAAAGTCTCGTGTGATGTATCGCACTATCACGGGCACAATGTTGTCTTGGAAGAAATCTTTATTCATGATTCCTATAGCAAGAAAAGAAAAGTGCTCAATAGTACAGTACAGTGCATACGGTAAGGCAACACTAGTCAAGTACAGTGCATTAGGCGGCATTATATTTGAGAAATTGTACCTTCAAAGACGACAATGCATCCCGGTCCACGCCTAGAGATGGCACCCCACACATGCAGCTTCACAGGGTGTTTTTGCCGTGGCTTCAAAGTTATGCGGCCTTCTTTGTGGAACGCAAATCTTGCAAATCTCTCCAGCGACACAGTAGACTCATCAGTGAAGATGCAATCCTGGAAAGTCTCACCGCTGTCGATCCATGCTTGGGCCTGTAGCACTCTTTTGATTTTGTTTGCGTCCCGTATCATGGGGTACGCTCTGTAATGACAATGAATAAAAAATATTAGCGTCACAGCGCAGTACAGTTTGCAAAACAACACTTTTACTTTACAGTACCTCCTGTACTGTCCAGTACTAACCTCACACGTCCATATTTCCATCCAATTCTGCGTCTCATCTTCTTTATGCTGCTCTCGGATATAGTCAGATTGTGGTTTTCCTGCAGAGTGTTTTTAACCCTTAATGCGCTCCTCTAATCATTCTCCTCACTTATTCTGTCCACCAGAAGAGTAGTCTCCCTACAATGCAAAGAAATTATATTGTGTTATTAATATGCAGCAATATAAAATGTATACTGTATACTGTACATGTAATGTAATACTGTATACAGTAAATATAAATATACAAAAAATGTATACTGCTGTACTATAAATATAAATAGACAAAATATACAGTATACAGTACTGTTGTAATATAAATATACTATATAAATATACTGTTGTTATATCATAATAAATACACATCATATACAGTACTGTATATTCCGTTGTAAGATGAATTGCAATATACCAAAAGTGTATACTGCTGCACAAAAAATATAAATTGACCACACATACACTATATACTGTTGTAATATAATAAATATACTATATAAATACGGTATACTGTTGTTATATCATAATAAATACACATCATATACTGTATATTCCGTTGTAAGATGAATTGCAATATACCAAAAGTGTATACTGCTGCACAAAAAATATAAATTGACCACACATACAGTACACTACAGTATATACTGTTGTAATATAAATATACTACAGTATATAAATACGGTATACTGTAGATGTACACTACAGTTTTCTATATTTTTTTTTGTTAAGTTTTATAAATACAGTATACTTACGCATTTGTTACCCTTGGTGCCTTTTTGCGGTCTCTGTTTTTTCCTTGTGCATGATAGCACACGGTGCTTGATGGCACAACGAGGCCAGAAGCAGTTAACCAGCGCTGGATATCTGCAATTCGTTTTCCGCTCGTGTACATATCCTTCATTCTCATGCTGAGATCCTTTGAAATCTTCTTAACAGGCATTGCTGCGAGTACTGTAGAAAGAAATACAAACACAAGAATGTGTATTCGATGTTTAGTCGATGTGTATTCAATGTGCAGTGAATCCACAAAATGGATGGTGTATTTATATGTTAATGACTCACATTACAGACCACCCACTTTCAACACCTGTACCTGGCCGCCATGCATAAAAGGTTGTACACGTTGCATAGCCCACCACTTGCTGATCTTTATCTGAGCCATTGTCCAGATACTGCATTGTGCCTCCCGCTTACATGGAGCAGCCCCGGTTCTATGGACGAAAGAACCATCTCACCTCTGCTGTGCCTGCCACACTGAAAAAGAGAAAGGCAGTTACCGTTTCCAAGCCAAAGGCAAAGCGACAGGCTGAGGCCAACAAAGAAAACCTTCTGCTGACCCCAAAGGCTAAGGCTTTTAAAACACGTCAGCCTTATTATGTGAAGAAGAAATACGGTACTGTGCTCGGTACGCAAGACGAATGGCAGTCAACTCACCGAATCCGCAGACCACTTGCTCCCATAAGCTTCGAAGACTCTGCTGTAGCTGTCCCGGAAATCTTCAGCCCGGCTTCTCCACCCCCATCTTCTCCGGTTCCATCTGAAGATGCTGCTGCCTCTGAAATCCATGGGTCACTGTCTCCTTTGCTCTTGGACGACTCTGCTTCTCTAACGGAAATCCAGCGGTCACCTTCTCCATCCCTCTTCGACGACGCTGCAGCTTCTCCTGTACCGGGCATCCCCAGGTCACCTCTTCCACTCTCCATCGATGCCGCTTCTCTCCAGAGAACACCCATCTCATCCTCCGTTGCACCCATCCCCCCAGATCTCCAGATGCCATGCACAAGCAGCTCGTTAGACCGGATCCTGAATGGGCTAACTGTGGATCTCCCCGGGAATTCTATTGTGCTGGCAAAGCTAGATCTGCTTCTGGAGTCGGTGCTACATATGGAGCAACGGATGCTACAAATGGAGCAATGGCTGGATCAACGGATGCTACATATGGAGCAACGGATGGATCAACGGATGGACAAGATAGAGGCTGACATAGCGGGCATACATTATTTGCTCGGTGTTAATGCCCCTGTTTCCCCGACGCTGGAGCAGGGTGGTGACATGGATGTGATGCATGGTACCTTCGACCCCCTTCCATCACCAAGCACACCCCCTCCACCAGAAGATGCAGTGTACTATGCTATTGAGGAGGACATGACAACCCCGTCAAGACCACGCCAGGAGACAACCCGGCAACCACTACCGGAGGAAAGCTTCCTCCCAGACACCCTACCATTGCCCATCGCCTCAAGTACACCCGCTCCCAAAAGACCTCCTACACCCGCTCGCATACAAACAGAGCCCGACATCTCCCTGTGCGATCTGCCACCGGCGCTGAGGGAGAAGTATAGGGTGAGGAGTGCTGGTATACCACACAAGTATGCCTTGATCATATTTAAACACCATGTTCCCTACACATTGTACTGCGAGTGGGTGTTCAAAGTGAACTATGATGGGAATCGCCAAAAAAAGGCCCTTCCTTCTAATTTAAGGAAAAAGATTGTGGAAGAAATGCAGCGCTATTACCCTGTTACAGATCCTGTAATGAGAGGCGTTAGAGACTGCATTAATGGCGTTTTGCGCCATGCAAGGAATCGGCCATGGATGGAAAATGGGGAGGACTTTCAGTGAGACCATACTGTAATATTGTGCTGTACTGTACAGTACATGTTTTACCCTATAGTACCTGCTGTACTTAAACAAAGGATACTGTATGTTGTTGTGTGTTGCACGGTTTTTGTACTGTATTTGTAAATAAAAGTTTTTGGTGGCGACTTCAGAAATAAAAGAACTGCTTAATTTATCTCACACTCAGTACTACAAACTGCTTTTTGCTGCCAGACTGCAAACCCGCAAGACCAGCAACATTGTAACAAAAGAGCAATGAGCGCGCAATTGGCGTGGGAACTTCTGTTCTAAGGCCCCTAGAAATAATATTCTTTATTTTATTTATAAACTCACATTTATAAACCCCGTCACCCACCCCCGCTACACACAATAAAAAATAATCACACACAGCATTCCCGCAATAAATAAATAAATAAATACAAATAAATACATTTGAAATACATTTTTATTTATAGTGTAGATGTGCAGGGGGTCTCGGGAGCTGAACCGCACTGGTTTCAGGTCGGGGGACCCCGTGCCCCCCGAGATACAGGCCCCTTTAGGGGGTGCCGGTATCCCTCTGCATTAAAGGCCCCGATCACGTGACCGCGGCCTGTTAAACCAAGCAGAGCAGAGGGATACCGGCACCCCCTAAAGGGGCCTGTATCTCGGGGGGCACGGGGTCCCCAGACCTGAAACCTGTGTGCTTCTGCTCTGGAGACCCTCTGCACATCTACACTGTGAATAAAACACATACATCATTAAAGAATCATTCTTTAGCTTAGCGGCTATGCGCTATGGTAAAGAAGCAGTATTTCTGTATTTTTAATAATATTGTACAGTGAGCAGGGGGTTCCCTGAGACAGAAATCTAATCTCATGGGACCCCCTGCTCCTGCACAATATTATTAAAAGTTCAGAAATGATGCTTCATTAGCATAGCATATAGCCGCTAAGGTAATGAATGGGTTAAGGCATAATAACCAATAAATACATTCAATACACTACCCACTACCCATGGCAACCTCCGCTGCTGCTGCTGTACAGTAAAACAGACACAAAAATTAAAACATACAAAGTAATGTCCCCTAACCCCTTAATCACCATAGCGGTTATTAACCGCTACAGTCATGAAGGGGTTAACCCACCCTCACTCACCACTCAGGACGCCTACTGTACATACCCTCCCACTCTAACCCCCCACCCCGTGAGGCCTAGCCACCCTCAACCCTCACCCACTAACTACCCACAAGGGAGGCCTACCCACATACCGTTGGGGAACCCCCCCCCACCCCCCACCCCCAGTCCCCGCAATCAAAACAATGCACAGCCCCACAATAAACAGCATTCTATTTATTAAATACATTACCCACCCCCTGTGCCCCCCCATAAATACAAGATTTATTCTTTTACATTCAGGGTCCATAACGCAGCCCCACGCTAGTCCCCGGTGGGCTGGCAGGGCACCTGGACAGACCTACAGTTTACCAGCAGCATTCCACAGGTTCTGGAGGCCTGCTGGTGGATCCTGCCAGCACCATGGCGCCCAGGTGGTCTCCTTGGGTCACCGTGAGCCACAATTGGGTCCCCACGGTAGGCCCAAGGATGTCTGGGAGCCCCGGGTCAAACCCACAGGTGTCTGCGGGGCCTCGGGTGGTTCCCATGGGGGTCTGGGGAACTCACGGGTGCTCACTACGGGTCCGCGGTGCCCCCACAGAAGTGGGACCACACATCATCATCCCCGCACCTACGGGTCGGAGGTGCCCCCAGCAGAAGTGGGACCACACATCGTCATGCCCGCAGACTACGGGTCCGCGGTGCCCCCACAGAAGTGGGACCACACATCATCATCCCCGCATGTGTCACCCGTGGAACCACCAGCCTGATACCCTTTAGGATACCCGAGGATTCCCCGCGGGTGGTCTCCAGAGGTCCCACGCAAAACCACGGAAGTAACCCTGAATGTAAAAAAAATAAACCTGGCCTATACATTCAATACATACACCCTCCCCCCCAACACCTACAGTACAATAATGTGCAAAATAACTATTATCCAGATATGGATCATAGATTAATTGCCCATTATTAAAAACATTAACTAGCATATACAAATAAATAAAGTACTACTGACCTCATCAATACGAAGTGTCCGTTGCCAGCAAAATCCTTGTCTTGTCCACAACATACATAGCAAATACAAAGCCAATACATTGCAATTACATTCAGATATCAATTAACCCCTTAAACACCTTATCGGATAATAACCGCAAAGGTAATTAAGGGGTTAAGCCACACAGGCACGATACCCACCCTTCACCCATGAATTTGTACTGTGGCTTCATCATGCAACTATATATATATACTGTATATATATACTGTACATACAGAGAGACAGAGAGAAAGAGAGAGAGAGAGAGAGAGATACAGTACAGTATATATATATATATTGTATATATATATACTGTATATTTATACTGTATATATATATATATACAGTATACACACGTTATATACACACCCATGATAAACCACTATACAGTACAAATAAATGTAGAAGGGTTATCAAAAGCACTGTCCTACAACCAAACACTTCTCCATACAGTACATACTAAATTAAAATCAATTTCCTTTAATATTCATAACTGATCTCTCAATCTAAATCATCACTAAACCCTCTGAAAAGCCATTTAAACAACTTACATTCCAATATAAATGATGCCTCAATATCTATGCACCATATACATTCTGCAAATTAATCAAACGTAAACAAAATTCAATTAGCAATCATTATTTACATCCATAAACAATTTACACTCAATCACGAACAATGAAACCATTAACAGATTCACGCCTAGAGCAGAACAATTAAGCCTTTGAAAAAATATAAGTACCGACAAAATACAACCTTTGCAACCAAGGCTATCTATCCCTGACCTTCCTCAAACACACAATACAATATCAAGGAATACATCTATCTAACTTTAAAATAATTTAAACTCACAAAATAATTAAAAACACATCTAATCCAGCTTTTAAAACATCATCATTTCTTACCCTGAATGTATACTTTACAGTATATCTCTCTAGACATATATATTGTACATACATACAGTACATACAGTGGAAAGAAATGATATACCACAAAAAAAAAAACAATACACATGTTAAAAAACCTTTTGAAAAAATTAACAAGTTAAATAAAATACATTTCTTTACTGTAGTTCACTTACCATTACTTGCCCCACCGATTCCCGTTGCGCAGCTTACTCACGAACCAATCCACGATCAGGAACCCATAAAATAATAAACCAGAAAATAATAACACTTTAAACTAAAAATCCAAATCAATCCACGGGTCTTCTACTTGTAATCCATCTTCATCTGTATTCTTCTTTCTTCTATCTCCTTCCGGGCGGGGCAGGGCGTGGTCTTCTTTCCATCATCGGCCACGCCTTGGCCTTTTTTTCTTCTGCCGGAGGTCCTTCCTCCGCGGCGTCTGGCTGCAAAATGAGACGACATAGGCTTTTAAAGGCCTATGACGTCACATTTTGCGTCATGGTTCCCACGGTCCTGATTGGGACCGTGAAAACCATGTGTTTTGGCCGATAAAAAAAAAATGATGATGTCACTTAAAGGGAATGAAAGCACAGCCAATCAGAATGGCTTTGCTTCAATTGCCTTTAAGATGACGTCATGAAAAGGCACATGGCCGTGCACACATGGTACTAGAGCCAATCAGAGCGTGGGAAACTTTATCCCTACTCTGATTGGCTCTGGTATACCATGTGTCAGGGGCTTGGGGGAGAAAGGATGTGACGTCAATAAGGATAAAGTTCCTACGCTCTGATTGGCTACCGTACCACGTGACAAGTTTTCATTGACGTCACATCCTTTCTCCCCCAAGCCCCCTGACACATGGTATACCAGAGCCAATCAGAGTAGGGATAAAGTTCCCACGCTCTGAATGGCTACGTACCACGTGACAGGTTTTCATTGACGTCACATCCTTTCTCCCCCAAGCCCCTGACACATGGTATACCAGAGCCAATCAGAGTAGGGATAAAGTTCCCACGCTCTGATTGGCCTCTAGTACCATGTGTGCACGGCCATGTGCCTTTTCATGACGTCATCTTAAAGGCAATTGAAGCAAAGCCATTCTGATTGGCTGTGCTTTCATTCCCCTTTAAGTGACGTCATCATTTTTTTTTTTATCGGCCAAAACACATGGTTTTCATGGTCCAATCAGGACCGTGGGAACCATGACGCAAAATGTGACGTCATAGGACCTTTAAAAGCCTATGTCGTCTCATTTTGCAGCCAGACGCCGCGGAGGAAGGACCTCCGGAGAAGAAAAAAGACAAGGGCGTGGCCGATGATGGAAAGAAGACCACGCCCCTGCCTCGCCCGGAAGGAGATAGAAGAAAGAAGAATACAGATGAAGATGGATTACAAGTAGAAGACCCGTGGATTGGTTTGGATTTTTAGATTAATGTTTATTATTTTGAATGGTTTATTATTCTATGGGTTCCTGATCGTGGATTGGTTCGTGAGTAAGCTGCGCAACGGGAGTCGGTGGGGGCAAGTAACGGTAAGTGAACTACAGTAAAGAAATGTATTTTATTTAACTTGTTAATTTTTTCAAAAGGTTTTTTAACATGTGTATTTTTTTTTTTGTGGTATATCATTTCTTGCCACTGTATGTATGTATGTATGTATACTGTATACAGTATGTCTAGAGAGATATATACATACAGTACAGTACAGGGTAAGAAATGATGTTGTTTTAAAAGCTGGATTAGATGTGTTTTAAATTATTTTGTGTACAGTATGCTGCTACTGTATGCTTTATTGTGAGTTTAAAGAATTTTAAAATTAGATACTGTAGATGTATTCCTTGGTATTGTATTGTATGTTTGAGGAAGGTCAGGGATAGGCTTGGTTTGTAAAGGTTGTATTTTTGTCGGTACTTATATTTTTTCAAAGGCTTAATTGTTCTGCTCTAGGCGTGAATCTGTTAATGGTTTCATTGTTTGTGATTGAGTGTGAATTGTTTAGGGATGTAAATAATGATTGCTAATTGATTTTTGTTTACGTTTGATTAATTTGCAGAATGTATATGGTGCATAGATTTTATGCATTTTGGAATGTGAGTTTTTTCATTGGTTTGTGATCATATACTGTACAGTAGATTGTGAGATCAGTTAGGATTTTTAAAGGAAATTGATTTTAATGTAGTGTCTGTATGGAGAAGTGTTTGGTTGTAGGGCAGTATGCTTTTGATAACCCTTCTACATTTATTTGTACTGTATATTGGTTTATCATGGGTGTGTACAGGTGTATAAGGTATATAACGTGTGTATATATATATATAAACAAGATATCCTTGCGGAAAGAACGGAGCACAGCAAATGCAGTAAGAAGGGGGCTAGATACCGCTGTTAAAAATCCTTTATTCCATGGTAGACATCATGGCATGGGATATGTTAAAAATCTCGAACGCGTTTCGGGCCGTCGCCCTTTGTCAACGAGAATACTAAACAGACTGCGGCTACCGCAGCTGATATAGGAGTTCCCCTGCCTCCAGCTGATTGATGACGTCATCTGCCATTGGCGCGAGATCGTCAAGGTATAATCTGATTGGTCCATATCCTGGACCAATGAGCTCCTTAGGTTGCGAATGCTTCACTGATATCAGGGAGGAAAAGGGGAGTGACACCTATATCAGGAGCGAAGCTACTGCATGCTGTAAACTCAACATGCACTAATGACAACATACAGAGTTAAAAACAATACTATAAACATGTATAGAAGCAATCTTCTACTCTGAAATGGAGAGCATGGAGGGCATCATTATATCATTTGTATGGTTATGTACAATATTCTTCATTATGTCTAATATGTAGCTATATATAATATCATCCACTGTCCTTAATGTATGTATATACATAGAGCAAAATACATCTTTGCAGGTATAATTTTTACAAATGAGAAAGCTATACTATTTATCAAACATCTGTTGTAGACAATCAGGGGTATATATAAAATAATTAGGAGTTGAGCCTCTCTAGTGACATGGATAGATAATTAAACAGTGGTATACAGATTTCTATGTCAGAGACGTCCAAAATATACATATAAGATAGTAATTATATAGTTGGAAATAAGTAGGGAATGGAAGAGAAAACATGGGAAGGTGGGGGGAGGGGGGAAGGGAGGGGGGGGGGAAAAAAGGGGGGCAAGGTCCGATGGGAATAGGGAGGAGAGGGGGAAAGGAAGGGGGGGGGGGGAAAGGAAGGGGGGGGGGAAAGATGGGAAGGGGGGGGGAGGGGGGAAGGGGCAGGGGAGGAGGAAGAGGGAGAAGGGGAATAAGAAAGGGGGTGGGGAAGGGAGAAGGAAAAAGGGGAAGGGAGAAGGAGAGGGAAGAGGGAGGGGGTGGGGCAAGGGGGGGTGGGAAGGGGGGGGAGGAATGAGAGAGGGAAAGGAAGGGAGGAAAAAGGAGGGGAGGGAAAGAAAAAGGGGGGGGGGAGAGGTAGAGGGCGAAAAGAGCAAGGATATGTATGAACATCAGATAACATTATTTGAGAAAGTGTTTAAGTTCCCAGTCGGTATTCATACCCTTGGGCATCAAAGTCCCAAGGGTATAAATCCAATGCATCTCCCGACAGTTGAGAAGAGATTCCCTATCTCCACCTCTTGGATGTATTGCAATATGTTCAATGGCGCTAAATGTAAGTTGGTCTACCGAGCCCATTGAGCTATATATATACTGTATATATCTCTCTCTCTCTCTCTTTCTCTCTGTCTCTCTGTATGTATATATATACAGTATATATATATAGTTGCATGATGAAGCCACAGTACAAATTCATGGGTGAAGGGTGGGTATCGTGCCTGTGTGGCTTAACCCCTTAATTACCTTTGCGGTTATTATCCGATAAGGTGTTTAAGGGGTTAATTGATATCTGAATGTAATTGCAATGTATTGGCTTTGTATTTGCTATGTACTGTATGTTGTGGACAAGACAAGGATTTTGCTGGCAACGGACACTTCGTATTGATGAGGTCAGTAGTACTTTATTTATTTGTATATGCTAGTTAATGTTTTTAATAATGGGCAATTAATCTATTATCCATATCTGGATAATAGTTATTTTGCACATTATTGTACTGTAGGTGTTGGGGGGGAGGGTGTATGTATTGAATGTACAGTATAGGCCAGGTTTATTTTTTTTACATTCAGGGTTACTTCCGTGGTTTTGCGTGGGACCTCTGGAGACCACCCGCGGGGAATCCTTGGGTATCCTAAAGGGTAGCAGGCTGGTGGTTCCACGGGTGACACATGCGGGCATGACGATGTGTGGTCCCACTTCTGTGGGGGCACCTCCGACCCGTAGTCTGCGGGCATGACGATGTGTGGTCCCACTTCTGTGGGGGCACCTCCGACCCGTAGGTGCGGGGATGATGATGTGTGGTCCCACTTCTGTGGGGGCACTGCGGACCCGTAGTGAGCACCCGTGAGTTCCCCAGACCCCCATGGGAACCACCCGAGGCCCCGCAGACACCTGTGGGTTTGACCCGGGGCTCCCAGACATCCTTGGGCCTACCGTGGGGACCCAATTGTGGCTCACGGTGACCCAAGGAGACCACCTGGGCGCCATGGTGCTGGCAGGATCCACCAGCAGGCCTCCAGAACCTGTGGAATGCTGCTGGTAAACTGTAGGTCTGTCCAGGTGCCCTGCCAGCCCACCGGGGACTAGCGTGGGGCTGCGTTATGGAGCCTGAATGTAAAAGAATAAATCTTGTATTTATGGGGGGGCACAGGGGGTGGGTAATGTATTTAATAAATAGAATGCTGTTTATTGTGGGGCTGTGCATTGTTTTGATTGCGGGGACTGGGGGTGGGGGGTGGGGGGGGGGTTCCCCAACGGTATGTGGGTAGGCCTCCCTTGTGGGTAGTTAGTGGGTGAGAGTTGAGGGTGGTTAGGCCTCACGGGGTGGGGGGTTAGAGTGGGAGGGTATGTACAGTAGGCATCCCGAGTGGTGGGTGAGGGTGGGTTAACCCTTTCATGACTGTAGCGGTTAATAACCGCTATGGTGATTAAGGGGTTAGGGGACATTACTTTGTATGTTTTAATTTTTGTGTCTGTTTTGCAGAAGCGGAGGGGCCATGGCCAGGATGGGGGGGGGTAACGGTACAGTATGTGGGTAGGGGGTGAGGGTGGTTAGACCTCACAGTACATTATGCACATTGGGTCCCCCCCCCTCCCCACATTTACAGTACATACACTGCACGACATCAATGCAGGGAGGGTTTACCAATGCAGGGAGGGTTTACCAATGCAGGTAAGGCTTTAGGCCTTTATATCTCTCTCCCTTCATTGTAATCTGTTTAACAGAAACATTAGGGGGGAAGGGGCTTTAGGCCTTTATATCTCTCTCCCTTCAGTGTAATCTGCTTAACAGAAACATTAGGGGGGAGGGGGCTTTAAACAATGCTGTGTATAATGTATAAGGTTTTTTACAATTAGATAGATGTAATCCTTGGTATTGTAAGGGTTAGCTTTGGTTTTAAATTGTGTTTTCTGGTTGGTACTTACTGTACAGTATATATTGACTTTTGTTAACTTGATTGGTTAAAGTGTTTGTTTGGAAGTGTTTGTACAGTATTTACTGGTAGAGTAGCTTGCAATTACTGTATATTGTTAACATTCATTTGCAGAATGTACAGTATATGGTGCATAGATTTAATGCTATGCATCATTTACAGTATACAATGTAAATGCAATGTACTGTGTGGATTGGAATGTTATGTTTTATATTGTAAAATCAGTTAGGATTATTAAATGGATTATTATTATTATTATTGTCTGTACTGTATAGAGAAGCGTTATTTGTAGGACAGTATGATTTTGATAACCATTCTACATGTACTGTATTTGTATATTGGTTCATCATCTGTGTGTATATACTGTATACTGTATACTATATATATATATATATACAGTATATGTATACAGTATATATATACTGTACACAGTATATACTGTATATGTACTGTATAGGGATTGTTATTATATATACTGTATACTGTATATATATATCCAGTATATATACAGTATATACTGTACAGTATATATTTATTTCTCTTCATGTATTTATTTATTTATTTAGATTTATTTATTAATTGTGGGGCTGCTGTGCGTGAATTTTTTTTTTTGGGGGTGAGGGAGGTGTTTGGCCCTTGGTGTGAGTTTAGGACTTGCAGCAGCAGCACAATTAATAAATAAATCTAAATAAATAAATAAATGACAATAAATACATTTGAAATACATTTTTATTGATAGTGTAGATGTGCAGGGGGTCTCCGGAGCTGAAGCGCACAGGTTTTAGGTCTGGGTACCCCGTGCCCCCTGAGATACAGGCCCCTTTAGGGGGTGCCGGTATCCCTCTGCTCTGCTTGGTTTACAGGCCGCGATCACGTGATCGGGGCCTTTAACGCAGAGCACTCAGCACTCAGAAACACAGGCCAGGCAGATTTAACACACACACACACAATAGGGGGAGGTTTTTTTACATAGATTGCAGGGAAGCTTAACGCACACACACAATAGGGGGATAGGGGGAGGGGGTTTTACATAGATTAGAGAGAAGGCAGGGAGTTTTAAAAGCGAGAATAGGGGGAGGGGGTTTTACATAGATTAGAGAGAAGGCAGGGAGTTTAAACACAGACATGAAAAATATGTATTGAATGTATTAATTGTTTATTATGCCTTAACCCCTTCATTGCCTTAGCGGCTATGCACATCTACACTATCAATAAAAATGTATTTCAAATGGATTTATTGTCATTTATTTATTTATTTATTTAGATTTATTTATTTATTTTTTGGCGGCTGCTGTGTGTGTGTGTATTTTTTTATTGTGGGTAGCGGGAGGGTGGGTGAATGGGGTATTAGCCCCAACGATGGTTGGGGAGGGCCTCAAAAGGTTTCTTTGCTCTCCTCCCGGTTGGCTCCAACTTGTTGCTGCTGCTGGTGACGTGATCTTTACTTCCAGCGTCAGCACCGCCATACACCGTGTGGGAACAAGAATGGGCGCCAATAGTGTGATAACATAACATTTATTGATAAAAATAGCAGGGTAAAAAACATGCACTCACATGCTGTAATGCCCTATGTGCGTCCTACAACGTGCCGTCCGCTTACATGGGAGGATGCCGAGGGATTGCAGGAGGAGGCTGGATTCGGCGTGGGTCCCCGCTTCGTGGCCGCGACTCGGAGCGCCTATTCCCTCCTCAGATGACTTTCCCCGCCAATCAACCTCTTCTCCTCTCAATGGGTATGCACGCCGCAGCACGTCCTGGAGGCTCCACCCTACGCGCGTTTCGTGACTCTGACGTCACTTCTTCAGGGGTAATGGAGCCGTGGGGGCACTATAGGTTATTTATATCCTTGTGCATTGCTAACGAGGGATTCCCATTGGGTAATTGTCCTTACTGGGAACTCCCACTGATTGTCCACTTGTAGATAATGAAGGTGCAATTTGTATACAGCTGACTTAACCCCTTCATGCCTTGACAGTAACAATCACAATATACATATACTCCAGCATATTCGTGAAACATACTTATAAAAATGGCAGTGGGCTATAATTAATATATTCTAATGCCAATACATCTTATACATAGAAATACATCAATAAAAATAATCTGATTCCATATAAAAATATAAATAAAAAGTGGATAGCAACATTATGGCTTATAATTCCAAATTGTATTTTGAAAGATAGCTATTAAGCTGACTCCCTGCCAATGCCGGCATAGAGGACCCAGAGGTGGAAAGAGAATATATTAGATTGAAACATAAGATAACCTGGTTATGCTATATCCAACATCAGCAGTATACTATATAGACCTAACTATCTCTCAGGAATGCTGCCAGGTCGAATTCAATATTTAGTCCTCTTGGGGTCATGGTTTTAAGGGTATATATCCAGTAGCTTTCGCGTCTGGATATAAGATTTATTTTGTCACCCCCCCTCCAATTCTGCTTGGGACATTCAATCCCTTTACAGATTAACCCTTCAGGATTTTGTCCATGCTTACTTTTAAAGTGGCTGGAGACACTGTGTGTCTCCAGACCCCTTTTAATATTGTAAACATGTTCTGCAAGACGTCGTTTCAATGGTCTACCTGTTCGCCCTACATATTGTAGTCCACATGGGCACTCTAACAGGTAGACCACAAAAGGAGTCTTGCAGGAGATGAATGATTTAATGGGGAATTTAATCCCCGTAACATTGGATTGAAATTGATTACATTTGGAGCTATATCCACAGCCAATGCATTTACCACATGTGAAAAATCCATCTAATTCCTTTAGCCATGTTGTATTATGTGCTTTCATGGAATTGAACGGACAACTTGGGGATAGTTTACGTTTTAGATTGTCAGCTTTTTTAAAAACTATCTGAGGATGTTTGGGTAATATTGATTTTAAGATTGTATCGCCCTGTAGAATGCCCCAATGCTTCTTAATTATTTGTGTTATTTTATTGGACATTCCATTGTATTTGGTGATGAAGGGAATAAACTCAACACCATCTGATTGTTTTGATCTCTTATTATCCATACAGATAAGGTCATCTCTATTGACACTTTTTACAGTCTCTAAGGCCCTCATAACCTTATTGGGATTATACTCTCTCTGAATGAACTTATCTTTAAGGTCATTGGCCTGTATCTCGAATATTTCCGGTTGAGAGCAATTCCTTTTAGTTCTTAGGAACTGGCCCTTGGGAATATTGTCAATCCATCTATGGTTGTGATGGCTGGATGCCAGAAGGTACGTATTAGCATCTACCTTTTTGTAAAAGGTCTTGGTCTCAATAGACCCCTTCTCAATGAATAATGTGAGATCCAAAAAGTCTATACTTGATGGGCTGGTGTTAAATGTGAATTTTAGATTCATATTATTATTGTTTAGATATGTTTTGAACTTCCCTAGATCTTCTATGCCTCCACCCCAGATACATAGCACGTCATCTATATAGCGTTTCCATAGTACAAGGCTCGCCCCAAATGGGCTGCTGGATTGGATTTACTCCTCCTCCCACATGCCCATAAAGATGTTAGCATAGCTAGGGGCGAACCTTGTACCCATGGCAGTGCCACATATCTGGAGGAAGAAGCTGTTGTCGTAACTGAAATAGTTATGTGTAAGGATAAAACGTATCCCCTCTAGTATAAATTCTCTGAATCCCTGTTCAAGACTGTCATCTTGGTTTAACACCCTTCTAATTGCTCTGATACCTAAGTCATGATTAATGACGGTATACAGAGAAGTCACGTCACACGTGACCCAAATGTAATGATCTTCCCATTTGAGGTCCCTGACCAAATTTAGTACGTGTGTGGTGTCTCTTAAAAATGACGGGATTTTGGGGACATATTTCTGCAGAGTAGAATCAATAAACTGAGACAGATTGGATGTCAATGATTTTATCCCCGATATGATGGGGCGTCCAGGGGGATTCCAAAGATCTTTGTGAATCTTTGGAATGAAATAGAAAATTGGAATCCTTGGCTGTGATATATCCAAGAACTCCAATTCACTTTTGGAAATATTTCCATCCAAGAATCCCTTGTGCAGATATTCTTGAAGTGCTGTTTTAAACTCTTTAGATGGATTACACGGTAGTTTTTTATATGTGGTTCCATCGCTTAGGATTCTCAAGGACTCTTTCTTATAATAGTCAGAGTCCATGATAACTATGCCTCCCGCTTTGTCTGGAGACTTTATTACAATTTGTTTATTACTTTCTAAACTCTTAACTGCATCTTTTTCCAGTTTACTTAGATTGTGTTTAGGGATTTTGAACTCACTGGTTGCCCTTTCCATATCCTGAATAACCAGTTCAGTAAATGTTTCTAAGAAATTTCCCTTAATATGTTTGGGGTAAAACACTGAGGGCCTTTTAAATTTAGTGGTGGGGATAACTCTTTGCTCAATGATTTTATTATTGTCCTGAATGACCTCCCTACTGATAGCATCTTTCATGAAGTACTTTTTTAGTGTTAATCGTCTTGCAAATTTATGAGTGTCTATATATAGATCAAACATATTTGGTACCTTGGAGGGAGCGAAATTAAGGCCTCTGGACAAAACTTTCTCTTCAACCTCAGTAGTTCTATAGCTGCTGATATTGAATATATTGCTAACCTCTACCGATGGTTTGGCTGCTCTGACTTTTTTCTCTTTCCTTCTTCCACCTCTTTTTCCTCTGAATCCTCTATTCTTTTGCGTCTCGCCGACCATTTCTATCTATTTTTAAGTAAGTAGATAGCAACGGTGGGGGTGTAGAGAACTGACCATAGGGTACTGCGCAATGGTTGTTTTGTTTTTATTTCCAGACAAGTCTTCAATCTAAAAGGAATGGGACAGTGTGGACTGTAGATCTCATCCAATATCATCTACTTGATTCATGGGACTGCACTCTGCTGTCAGGTTTAATATCTGTTAGTGCGCCAGGGAATCATTGTTTGTATTGTATATGTTTTTGTGTTTTCTGTTTCTTGTTGTTCATGCTTTGTATACATGCCTTGTGGATAGGTTTGTTTATTCCTTAGGCAGCCATTCCCCATTCTACTAAAATAGTTTGTGAGGGATCACATACAGGGATTCCCATATAGGGGATCTCTCCTTATTTGTAGAGCACCTATTTGTTTCAATAGTATATAGGTTAGGGTTTATAGGTTTGAGCGCTGATTATATGTTTTTAGTTTAATTTTTTTCACCACAAGTTTTATCCATCATCACATACCAGCAGCCAACCATTAATAATAAAAAATGTCACTTTTTTCCAGTAGAGCACTTCGTAGTTGTAACTTAGATAAATTATTTTCAGACGACACAGATATAGAACACATAGATGTAGACACTGAGAATTTAGATACACTATTTAATAAAGTAGAAAAACTCCTCACACAAGAAATGAGACAGATCTGGGAAGTGGTAGCTTTGAGGAAATATATAGAACATAAGAGAATACCAAGGGGACTTAGGGTCCTCAAGGTACCCACTCTAGAAACTGAGAATGAGATCTTTATGAAAGAGTGGAACCATCTCCTTGACACATGTGCATTCGGTTTAGTCAATTTATCTATCCAGTACAGAACAAAATCCCTAGAAGTTTTGGATAAAGAGATTATTGAAATCCAAGAAAAATTAGGCCAATTCTCCGAACTCAAAGAGTACAAAGTACTAGATGAAAAAATTTCACAGAGAATAGAAAAATTGGAGAAAGAGGTCATTAGTTCAAAACAGAAAAAATTTATCAGGGACAAAAAAGATTATGAACAAAATAGACAAAGAGACTGGAAAACTGAGAAAAAAGTTAACATTGTAGAAGATACATCCATAGTTGAGGTGCAATCCACACCAATCAATAAAACGATATTAAAGGAGGAAGTTAAATCAAAACCAAAAAAAGACAATGATAAAATGGATAAGATAACAAATAGAAAGATGACATCTCAAAGGCCCTACATGGGAGCTAGGCCACAAGCACCTGTAAGGGACGATCACCATAGATACCATGGCCCACCACGAGGAGGGTATTTCAATGGTAATGGTAGATATGGGCATCACGAGCACTATAATGATGGACCCAGAGAGTCATTTAGGGGTTATGATAATAGTGTATTTAGATCTAATAACAATTTCAGACCCTACAACTTACCACCATTTGATCATGAGAGTAATCAACATCAATTGTCTTTTTTAGACCACGACAGGGATTACGATTTCCCCGTACGGAAGAACAGCGAGATAGAAATCCCAGTGGGGAGAAAAGACACCCCCAGGTCGGCGAGACGCAAAAGAATAGAGGATTCAGAGGAAAAAGAGGTGGAAGAAGGAAAGAGAAAAAAGTCAGAGCAGTCAAACCATCGGTAGAGGTTAGCAATATATTCAATATCAGCAGCTATAGAACTACTGAGGTTGAAGAGAAAGTTTTGTCCAGAGGCCTTAATTTCGCTCCCTCCAAGGTACCAAATATGTTTGATCTAAATATAGACACTCATAAATTTGCAAGACGATTAACACTAAAAAAGTACTTCATGAAAGATGCTATCAGTAGGGAGGTCATTCAGGACAATAATAAAATCATTGAGCAAAGAGTTATCCCCACCACTAAATTTAAAAGGCCCTCAGTGTTTTACCCCAAACATATTAAGGGAAATTTCTTAGAAACATTTACTGAACTGGTTATTCAGGATATGGAAAGGGCAACCAGTGAGTTCAAAATCCCTAAACACAATCTAAGTAAACTGGAAAAAGATGCAGTTAAGAGTTTAGAAAGTAATAAACAAATTGTAATAAAGTCTGCAGACAAAGGGGGAGGCATAGTTATCATGGACTCTGACTATTATAAGAAAGAGTCCTTGAGAATCCTAAGCGATGGAACCACATATAAAAAACTACCGTGTAATCCATCTAAAGAGTTTAAAACAGCACTTCAAGAATATCTGCACAAGGGATTCTTGGATGGAAATATTTCCAAAAGTGAATTGGAGTTCTTGGATATATCACAGCCAAGGATTCCAATTTTCTATTTCATTCCAAAGATTCACAAAGATCTTTGGAATCCCCCTGGACGCCCCATCATATCGGGGATAAAATCATTGACATCCAATCTGTCTCAGTTTATTGATTCTACTCTGCAGAAATATGTCCCCAAAATCCCGTCATTTTTAAGAGACACCACACACGTACTAAATTTGGTCAGGGACCTCAAATGGGAAGATCATTACATTTGGGTCACGTGTGACGTGACGTCTCTGTATACCGTCATTAATCATGACTTAGGTATCAGAGCAATTAGAAGGGTGTTAAACCAAGATGACAGTCTTGAACAGGGATTCAGAGAATTTATACTAGAGGGGATACGTTATATCCTTACACATAACTATTTCAGTTACGACAACAGCTTCTTCCTCCAGATATGTGGCACTGCCATGGGTACAAGGTTCGCCCCTAGCTATGCTAACATCTTTATGGGCATGTGGGAGGAGGAGTATATCCAATCCAGCAGCCCATTTGGGGCGAGCCTTGTACTATGGAAACGCTATATAGATGACGTGCTATGTATCTGGGGTGGAGGCACAGAAGATCTAGGGAAGTTCCAAACATATCTAAACAATAATAATATGAATCTAAAATTCACATTTAACACCAGCCCATCAAGTATAGACTTTTTGGATCTCACATTATTCATTGAGAAGGGGTCTATTGAGACCAAGACCTTTTACAAAAAGGTAGATGCTAATACGTACCTTCTGGCATCCAGCCATCACAACCATAGATGGATTGACAATATTCCCAAGGGCCAGTTCCTAAGAACTAAAAGGAATTGCTCTCAACCGGAAATATTCGAGATACAGGCCAATGACCTTAAAGATAAGTTCATTCAGAGAGAGTATAATCCCAATAAGGTTATGAGGGCCTTAGAGACTGTAAAAAGTGTCAATAGAGATGACCTTATCTGTATGGATAATAAGAGATCAAAACAATCAGATGGTGTTGAGTTTATTCCCTTCATCACCAAATACAATGGAATGTCCAATAAAATAACACAAATAATTAAGAAGCATTGGGGCATTCTACAGGGCGATACAATCTTAAAATCAATATTACCCAAACATCCTCAGATAGTTTTTAAAAAAGCTGACAATCTAAAACGTAAACTATCCCCAAGTTGTCCGTTCAATTCCATGAAAGCACATAATACAACATGGCTAAAGGAATTAGATGGATTTTTCACATGTGGTAAATGCATTGGCTGTGGATATAGCTCCAAATGTAATCAATTTCAATCCAATGTTACTGGGATTAAATTCCCCATTAAATCATTCATCTCCTGCAAGACTCCTTTTGTGGTCTACCTGTTAGAGTGCCCATGTGGACTACAATATGTAGGGCGAACAGGTAGACCATTGAAACGACGTCTTGCAGAACATGTTTACAATATTAAAAGGGGTCTGGAGACACACAGTGTCTCCAGCCACTTTAAAAGTAAGCATGGACAAAATCCTGAAGGGTTAATCTGTAAAGGGATTGAATGTCCCAAGCAGAATTGGAGGGGGGGTGACAAAATAAATCTTATATCCAGACGCGAAAGCTACTGGATATATACCCTTAAAACCATGACCCCAAGAGGACTAAATATTGAATTCGACCTGGCAGCATTCCTGAGAGATAGTTAGGTCTATATAGTATACTGCTGATGTTGGATATAGCATAACCAGGTTATCTTATGTTTCAATCTAATATATTCTCTTTCCACCTCTGGGTCCTCTGTGCCGGCATTGGCAGGGAGTCAGCTTAATAGCTATCTTTCAAAATACAATTTGGAATTATAAGCCATAATGTTGCTATCCACTTTTTATTTATATTTTTATATGGAATCAGATTATTTTTATTGATGTATTTCTATGTATAAGATGTATTGGCATTAGAATATATTAATTATAGCCCACTGCCATTTTTATAAGTATGTTTCACGAATATGCTGGAGTATATGTATATTGTGATTGTTACTGTCCAGGCATGAAGGGGTTAAGTCAGCTGTATACAAATTGCACCTTCATTATCTACAAGTGGACAATCAGTGGGAGTTCCCAGTAAGGACAATTACCCAATGGGAATCCCTCGTTAGCAATGTACAAGGATATAAATAACCTATAGTGCCCCCACGGCTCCATTACCCCTGAAGAAGTGACGTCAGAGTCACGAAACACGCGTAGGGTGGAGCCTCCAGGACGTGCTGCGGTGTGCATACCCATTGAGAGGAGAAGAGGTTGATTGGCGGGGAAAGTCATCTGAGGAGGGAATAGGCGCTCCGAGTCGCGGCCACGAAGCGGGGACCCACGCCGAATCCAGCCTCCTCCTACAATCCCTCGGCATCCTCCCATGTAAGCGGACGGCACGTTGTAGGACGCACATAGGGCATTACAGCATGTGAGTGCATGTTTTTTACCCTGCTATTTTTATCAATAAATGTTATGTTATCACACTATTGGCGCCCATTCTTGTTCCCACACGGTGTATGGCGGTGCTGACGCTGGAAGTAAAGATCACGTCACCAGCAGCAGCAACAAGTTGGAGCCAACCGGGAGGAGAGCAAAGAAACCTTTTGAGGCCCATTTCTATCTATTTTTAAGTAAGTAGATAGCAACGGTGGGGGTGTAGAGAACTGACCATAGGGTACTGCGCAATGGTTGTTTTGTTTTTATTTCCAGACAAGTCTTCAATCTAAAAGGAATGGGACAGTGTGGACTGTAGATCTCATCCAATATCATCTACTTGATTCATGGGACTGCACTCTGCTGTCAGGTTTAATATCTGTTAGTGCGCCAGGGAATCATTGTTTGTATTGTATATGTTTTTGTGTTTTCTGTTTCTTGTTGTTCATGCTTTGTATACATGCCTTGTGGATAGGTTTGTTTATTCCTTAGGCAGCCATTCCCCATTCTACTAAAATAGTTTGTGAGGGATCACATACAGGGATTCCCATATAGGGGATCTCTCCTTATTTGTAGAGCACCTATTTGTTTCAATAGTATATAGGTTAGGGTTTATAGGTTTGAGCGCTGATTATATGTTTTTAGTTTAATTTTTTTCACCGATGGTTGGGGAGGGCTTGCGGGGCGGGGGGGGTAGCGGGAGGGCTTAATCCCTTCCTGACCGTAGCGGTATTAACTGCTACGGTCGTGAAGGGGTTAAGTGCACCCGCAACCCCCCCCCTCCCGCAAGTCCTAAACTCACACCAAGGGCCAAATACCCCCCTCACCCATCCCCACTACACACAATAAAGCGGGCACTGTGGGATAACCCCTTCATTGCCTTAGCGGCTATCCGCTATGGTAATGACGCAGCATTTTCTGTAATTTTAATAATATTGAGCAGAGCAGGAGCAGGGAGGGTCCCTGAGCATTAATTTCTGGCTCAGGGAACCCCTTCTCACTACAATATTATTAAAATACAGAAATGATGCTTCCTTACCATAGCGCATAGCTGCTAAGGTAAAGAACGAGTGTTTATTTATACTGTATATTGTATGTGTTTTATTGATACTGTACATGTGCAGAGGGTCTCCAGAGCAGAAGCGCACAGGTTTCAGGTCTGGGGACCCCGTGCCCCCCGAGATACAGGCCCCTTTAGGGGGTGCCGGTATCCCTCTGCTCTGCTTGGTTTACAGGCCGCGATCACGTGATCGGGGCCTTTAAACGCAGATGGATACCGGCACCCCCTAAAGGGGCCTGTATCTCGGGGGGCACGGGGTCCCCAGACCTAAAACCAACGCGATTCAGCTCCGGAGACCCCCTGCACATCTACACTATAAATAAAAATGTATTTCAAATAATTTTTATTGTGCCGATGTTTGCGCAGAGAGAGAGCAGCGGATCTCTCTCTGCTGCAAACACATCACGCCCCCGCCGCCCATACAGTAGTATCATTTATGTATATGCATACAGTATACAGTACTGTATGTGTACAGTACTGTATGTTAGGGCTTATAGGGGTTGTTGTTATACAGTATATATATATATACTGTACAGTATATACTGTATACTGCATTACAATTCATTATAGGGGACGGCTTCACAGGGAACAGCTCGCAAGCGCCACCATGTGTATTTTCACGGCATTGCAGTATTTCAGCAAGCCGGAATAAAAAGCTTAAATCCCTGCCGGAAAAGAACGCAATGCACTCTGGCAGAAAACGATCAGAAACCTGAATACACCCGAGTATAAACCAATTCGCGGGACTAGCCGAGCTCGAATAAAGTGTGTCGCCAGTGTACTCTCCTAAGATTCTGTTGAATTCTATTCCACAAATTCTGTAGCCAACGAATTCTGTTGTATGCTGCCGGTACAGGCACTCGGTCTTCAAAATAAGTAGTTTAATACAGCAGAAAAATCCAAAGTTTTGACTGCAAATGCAGTCTTTGTCAAGGTGAGAGCTGACAATTAATACACAATAATCCCTTAATATACCCCTCACTCACCATTTCTAAGTCACTGTAGGTTAGGACTGGCATGAAAATCGGAGTATTAATGACGTCAGTGCCGCGACGGACAACCGCGCATGTGTGGTATATCCCACATACAGTGTGGGACCAACATCAGTGTAAGGGCAGTCAAAGCAAGGGCAAAGCGTCATCCCACTACAATCCTAATGGCCACTCCTCCTATGCAGTGAAGGCAGGCGACCAATCCCCAACGTCAGTGACTGTCACATATTGCTCCAGTGACTGGTTGGTTCGCTCTGTCTGACCGTTGGTTTGGGGATGGTAACCTGAAGAAAAATTTAGAGATATACCTAATTGTTGGGAGAAGGAATGCCAGAACTTCGATATAAACTGTGACCCACGATGACATGTGGCACCCAATGGAGGCGGAAAATTTCTTTGACAAAGATGTCTACCAGTTTGGGAAAGTTGTGAAGTTTGGGAAAGTTTCAACGGAATAAAGTGGGACTGCTTAGAGAAGCGGTCTACCACTACTAAGATGGTGTTCATCCTTTTAGACACGGGCAGTTCTACTATGAAGTCCATGGACAGGTGTGTCCATGGATGGTTCAGGATAGAGAGAGGTCGAAGGAGTCCTGGTGGTTTGTTCCGAGGAGTCTTATTCTGAGCACATGTCGTGCACGCAGCAACAAATTTCTTAATGTCATTCTTCATGCCGGGCCACCAAAAGGTCCACTCCACAAGATTTGTGGTTCTTCTAGTACCAGGATGTCCAGATGACTTGGAAGAATAACCCCATTCAAGAACCTTCCTCCGATGACGGTATGAGGTAAAAAATTGCCCTTTTGGAACTTCGAGACCTTTTGGGATGTGGGACTGATCTTGTACAATGTCTCTCAAGGCATCAAAGGTGTTAGTGGAAAGTATTTAGAGGGAAGTATGGTTTCCTGACGATCCTCGGTTTTGTCGTACCAAAAACTGACGGGAGAGGGCATCAATTTAGACATTTTTCGAACCCGTTAGGAAAGAAATAATATATTTGAAATGGGAAAAGAAAAGCGACTACCAGGCTTGTCGAGCCTCTAGGCGTTAAGCGCCCTCGATGTAGAGTAAGTTCTTGTGGTCGGTCAAGATGGTAATAGGATTGTCCGTGCCTTCTTAAATATGTCTCCATTCCTCTAGGGCTAACTTGATAGCTAGAAGTTCCCGGTTACCTACGTTATCATTCTGTTCAGCTGGAGAATTTTTTTTTCGAGAAAAAGGCACACAGATGGAGTCTGGCTTGAGGAGTCCTTCTCTGAGACAGAATTGCTCCGGCCGCGATGTCTGATGCATCCACTTCCAAGGTAAACGGTAGTTTGGGATCCGGAGGTTTGAGGATGGGTGCAGAACCGAAGGTGGTTGTCAGCTGATCGAAGGCTTGGTTAGCTGCTGGCAACCATGAAGTAGGATCCGCACCTTTCTTCATTAAGGTTGTAATGGGAGCTACCGCAGAAGAGGAATTTTGAATGAACCTGCGGTAGTAATTTGCGAAGCCCAGAAAATGCTGTACAGCCTCAAGAGTAGTGTGACGAGGCCAATCCAGGACCGGCTTAACCTTAGCTTGATCCATGGTGAGACCAGTGTCAGAAATTATGTATCCAAGAAATGCCGTGGAGGTTTGGTGGAACTGACACTTTTCCAGCTTGGCGAACAAATGGTTTATACATAGGCGTAGCAGTACCTGTTTGACATGGCCGACATGTTCCTGTGAAGACTTAAAAAAAATCATTATGTCATCCAAATAGGCCCCATGCATGTTCAATTTGGTGAAGATGGTGGCCCCTTGGAGGCAATCGAAGAGTTTCGAAATCAATGGCAAGGGGTAACAGTTTTTGATGGTGATCTTGTTAAGACCTCTTTAATCGATACAGGGTCATAGAGATCCATCCTTCTTCTTCACAAACAAGAAGTCTGCACCAGCTGGGGAAGAAGATTTCCGAATAAACCCCTATTGTAAATTTTCTTGAATATACTCCTTCATGGCTTTAGTCTCTGGAAGGGAAAGTGGATAAGAGCTTCCCCTATGAGGTACTGAACTGGGTAGCAGGTTAATAGGACAATCGGAAAAAGGCATGATGAGGTGGCAGAAGCTCCAATCTTGCTTTATCAAAAACCACGAAAATCGGTGAAAATCTCGGGCAAAGTTACCTTCTCTTCCTTAGGAGCAACAACCCCGCATAAAAGTTTGACGGGCACTGCGCAATTCTTAGAACATGAAGCGCTCCACAGGATGGGTTCCTTGTCAGTCCAATCAA
Source organism: Ascaphus truei (assembly GCF_040206685.1). NCBI lineage: Eukaryota > Metazoa > Chordata > Amphibia > Anura > Ascaphidae > Ascaphus > Ascaphus truei. Next base: position 260,653,884 of record NC_134487.1, on the reverse strand, counting down.
TACACGGGTTGTGAAGTTGGAGCCACGGGAGGCCAAGAATCACGTCGACTGATGGAGTATGGATGGCATCCAGCTGTATCTCTTCCATATGGTCCTCATCTGTACGTAAACGAAAGAGAGTGGTCTGTAAAGAGATAAATGCTGATTGCAGTGATCGACCATCAATTGCTTCCAACACTACAGTGCATTTCTTGTGGATGAGGGGGATGTTATTTCTCTCAGCGAAGCCCTGGTCAATGTAATTGCCTCCCAACCCGGAATCCACAAAGGCTAGAGCAGTGCTGTGGAAGTTCTCGTCGGTCAGCGTAACAGGTACAAGGATCCTGGTTGGCAATGGTTTCTCTTTGGTAGGGGAGGTAGAAAGTGTTCCCAATGTGATTTCCCTGGACCTCATTGGGAGTTAGCGTTTCCCAACTTGTGAGGGCAATAGAGTACCTGAGGTCCGGGTTTGCAAGCTCGTCATTTAAAATTTCAGAGAGACCTTTCCAGAAGGCAGCTGATAACGTTTTGTTATTCCATCCAGTTTCGGCGGCGATAGTGTGGAACTCCAGAGCAGATCTAGCCATGAATCAATTTCTCAGGGAAATGTGGAAAAGGGAAGAAGCGACAGTTACCTTGCGACCAGGCGTATCAAAGACTTTGCGGAATTCCCGGGTAAATTGTCCGACATCAGTGAGGTCAGATCTTTGTTCCCAGATGAGAGAAGCCAAGGCCAGGGCATCATCGGTGAGTAGCGAGATAATGTAGGCCACCTTTGATTTTTGAGAAATGAATCAAAAAGGCATTATCGAACTGTAAGGAACATTGATTCAAAAAGTCCCGGCACCCATGGGGGTCGCCACTATAACGGTTGGGTGTTGGAAGTCGGGGTTCTGATGTCGAGGTCATGGATATAAAAGGTAGAGTTGCAGCAGAAGGCCCAAAAGGGACAGGACTAGGAGGAGGGGCTTGCACCCAGTCAGTAAGAGACAGGAGGTTCTGTTGCAATGTGTCCATGCGACTGTCGTTCTGTTCTAAATATTTTTCAATTTTAGAAAACATGCTGGCGTGCATGCTCAAGACTCGCTCCTCGTCAGCGGGGTCCATGTTTGTGGGGCTGAGCATATTGTAACAGAGTGCCCACCACAAACAAGGCATGACCGCGAGGCCGAGGTGTGGATAGATATACAACACCAACCCACAGCCACGTGGGCTCGTCTGGAGTGTATATAGGTTTAGGTAGCCGGGTCAGGGTTGGAGAGGTATGGATGGTCAGAGATACTTGCCGAGGTCAGGGTTGGAGAGGTGTGGATCTTTGAAGGTACATATCCATAGTCAGGATTGGAGAGGTGCGGATCATTGTGGTACTTTGCAGGGGTTGGGGTTGGAGAGGTGCGGATCGTCGTGGTAGCAGGGGTCAGGAGTTAGAAGAGCGGAGTCCAGAAGAATAGCTGAGTTCAGAAACAGAGGAGCTAGGAACCAGAGTACAAGATAAGATTGTGGAGGCAAGGGTAGCAGTGAGCACATCGCACTTAGGAAGGTTTATGCTCAGCCGATTTGCCAGTGGACCGGCTGAGCATATATAGGACACAGGAACCAATGAGGTAACAGACTGGAGGAGGAACATCAGTGAGACTGACTGTGATAGGATGATAAGGTGCAGGAGACAGGAGTGGGGAGGATCCAAGAAGCAGAAAGATGAGGCGGCCCGTGCGCGCTCTGACCATGCACCATGTGTGCGCGCTGCGCACCGGTGATGTTGACGCATGGGCAGAGTCTGGAGATGGAGTCAGGACTTGAGAGAGTGGTATTAACATCCGTGCGGGATGCGTGCATGCCTAGCATGGCGACTGGCCCCAGGAGAAGGGAGAGAAGCGTCATGGTTGATGGAAGGAGCAGGGGGCCCGATCATGGGTTGGGGTAAGTGACGAGTGTGCCGAGCGCATCACGGATCACAGATCCTGACATTCACCCTCCGATTCCGAGTCTATCAGCAAAGCAGAAACCTCTTGACAGTCAACACAATGATCCACAACAGCCGGTAAGTCCATTTTCTTTATCTTCGTCTTACTCTTCTTCTTCTTTATTCTTTCTTCATCTGTCCTTTCTAATCCATTGTAATCCATAGGGTGGATGTTTTCCCATCAGCTTCTTAAGCTAAAATGAGACAAGGCATGCCTTATTTAAGGCCTTGTGAGGAATCGCCATCCTAGCGGCCGTGGACCGTCTCCTCACCTTGCTGGCACTTCCGCAGTGGATACCTGGTCCGGTTAGGCGCACGCGGATCATGCACGATCTGTCCCTGCATCCGCAGATACTGGCCCCACCCCCTGCTCTGACGCACGATGGTGACGTTCGTCCAGCCTCCCCGCTGACGCGCGATGCAAGCCCGCCCCCGCACTAATGACGGACAGGACCGGCGTGGGAGTGACGAGCGACCTAGGCCCAAACCCTTGACCTCTGTGACACGCGCAATCGGTCCTGTCTCCATTCATGATCAGGCTGCATCATAGGGCACACCTGTGTGCACCAGCAGCCTATTGGATTCTCACTTCCTGGTTGCGCCCTGGCTTGCTATTGGAGGCTCCTCCTATTTATACCTTCCTGTTGCATCTTACCTTTGCTGAGCATAGTCTTGTGTGATGCCGTGCCTTGCTGCATTCTACTTCCTGAGATCTTGCCTTGCCTTGCCTGCCTGATTAACCTCTTGTTGCCTGACCCCTGCTAGTACCTTGGACTCCGCTTCTCTCCACTCCTGATCCAGATGTATGACCCGTCTCCTGTCTCCAGTCCTGACTTTGGCTAAGTACTCCGACGATCCGATACTCCTATACTGAACCTGTCTACATACCCCGACGATCCGATACTCTCCAATCCTGAACCTGGCTACGCACCCCGACGATCTGCAACTCTCCTCTCCTAAATCTGGCTAGTACCCCACTACTCTCACATCTCCAATCCTGACTTGGCTTGAACAACAACTCTACATCCTAGGCGCGCCCGCGTGGCTGTGGGTTGGCGTTACTCAATTCCCTACCTCAGCCCCGCGGTTGCGCTTCGTTTGTGGTGAGCTGCATGTTACAGGCCTATGACATCACATTTTTGTGTGAGATGGTATAGCTCCAATCCGATTGGATGCTGTAACCATTGGGGTTATCTTTTCTCCCATTGAAGGCATAGGTAACCACACTGGCAATGAATGGGCGTATTGGTTAGTATTGTGTTTTAATGTTTATTGTGGTTTAGCGAGGGTGGGTGAAGGTGGTATTTGGCATTTGGTGGGTATTTATGCCTACCAGGTGGGTAGCGGGAGGGGTTAACCCCTTCATTACCTTAACACAACTGCTAAGGTCATGAAGGGGTTACCTGCTCCCGCAACCCAATTAAATCCCGGGGTCTCCAGAGCTGGTATTAATGTGAATCAGCTCCGGAGACTCCGAGCATCAATCCGATGCAAGAAACATGCTATTTTTTCTAAGTCCCACTCTCAAATCCCATCCTGCCACCCTTGGGGTGGTGAGATTAGATCTTTGATAAACTCGCTATGTTAGAGCCTCGATGAGATTCTCGAAGCTACTAGAATAGAGACAAAAAAGTGCAGAGGCTCATTGAGAAACAGTACAATTTATGATAAAAAAGCAGACAAGGAGCTATACATTACAATAAAATGCAGTATAATAACATGAACGAATAGACTTACAACCATTTGGGTTGTGAGAAGAACCGGGAGGTCTGGGAGTACAGCCACAGGCAAATATGGTGCAGGTCGGACCTGTGATGCTCTGACTCACTTGAAATTCCCCCTTGCTGCTGGTATCGCTCAACACCAATGAACGATCACGTCAGCCCCTCATGACCTCTACGCGTTTCTCACTACGTGCTTTGTCAGCAGGGAGCTTACACTTGCAGGGGATTGTGGAGTTCTCCTGAAGCAGATGGCAGCAAGAGTTTTGCAGTTATATCTATACACACACTGGAACAGCGCAAGCGCGGACTACCACTTTGTGTGCTACTTGAATAGCATGATTTTATTGAAATTGTGCTATTTTGCTGTATGGCAGTTCCCGTATAATGTGTTTGGCTAGGAGCGAGAATGCTCGGAAAAATGCAACCCCCGTACGAGTTTGGCAACTCATCGAAGCTTTCTGAATAGCAACCTTGCCAAATTGTGCGAGAACTGCTCAAAAACCTTGATGAGTTGGTTATCAAACCTACTAGATTCTACTGCCTCAGGATTCAGATCCCAGATATGGGTCGGTCTCCACTCTCCACCTGTGCCTAGTGGTTCTGTCCCCCGGACAGTACATAGCAACGTACGCAAACGTAACAGTTAGTTCCCTGAATAAGCCGTACTCTTTACCGCAGTGCCAGCGTAAAATTTAAATAATATGTAATTTGTAATATTCAAACAACAATAATTAGGAATATTTTTCTACTATAATATTCCAGCAAATACAAAATGAAGGGTGTAATATATAAATAATATGCAATACTGTACATAGACATTAAAACAAGTAAAAAAAATAATAATAATATATGTTTTCGTATTACTTTCACAAACAAATAAGTGCACACTAAAATATATACTTAATACAAAGTGTTAATTGTGATGTCAATTTAAATAAAAAAAACACACCCCACCATGTGGAAAAGGTAAATAAATATATACCAATGTAGATGAGCGTCTGCTGCTGTGTAAAGGGTAGCCCAAGACCCTAGAATCTAGTAACAAAAAAACAAACAAAGCGTACAACACTCATCGTGAAAAATGTAATAAACTATGTTTATATATAAGGTGTTTCAAGGCTTTACGTTTGCCCATTCTAGAGAATCAAATTAATTTGATCTCTATATTGATCTTCAAAAATATTTAAGAAAAATGACTTTACAGCGTCATTATAGTAGCAATAAGGCTACATCAGATCAAAGACAGGTCTTACTCTCCTACTCCTTGTCGGCTCTTGGCTGTGTCGTGGCATTTTATCTACTTCTGGGTTATTATGGGTGAGTTCGGCATAACAGAGTCATATGGGTTTCCCATGGGTCCCAGATTTTATTAAATGTGAAGGAAGACCTTTTCAGGAAGGCTGACAGTCTTTCCATGTCCTTTACTGTTTGTACTCTTTGTATTATTATTTGTTTTGAGGGAGGAGACACCTTCTTCCAGGCCGCAGCCACCGCACATCTAGCCGCCGTTAGGATGAAGGAGACTAATTTTCTCGTTGGCCGGTCCAGGTAGTCTAAGGGCCTGGCCAACAAGTAGGTCAGCGGGTCAATAGGTATTGTGAGGTCTGTGACCTCCTCTATTAGTTTTTGTGTTCTTTCCCAGAATTTCTGAATTTCCGGACATGACCACCATATGTGGGCCATGTCCCCCTTTTGACCGCAGCCTCTCCAACATAGGTCGGATGCCAGTGGGTAGATTTGATTTATTCTAACTGGAGTAAGATACCAGCGGAACAGTATTTTATATATATTTTCTTTGATTGTAGTACATATGGAAGTTCCTGGAGCATTTTCCCAAATACTTTCCCAGTCCTCTCGGTCTATAACTATATCCAATTCTGCAGCCCAATGCTGCATATAATCATGAGTGGGGGGATCTGTGGCCCTTTCCAGTTCTATACAAATTTGTGTTATTAGACCTCGTTGGTGGCCTGCTTCTCTGCATAGCCGCTCAAATCCTGTGAGAGGGGGAAATTCCAACGTTGGGGACAATGTTTGGATAAAGTGCCGAATTTGTAGGTACTTAAAAACATTTAATCCTACCATTTCATATCTGGTTTGAAGATTTTGATAGCTCAGGAACTTCCCAAAGCTCAGGAGGTCGGCTACCGCCCTGATGTTTTTGGTTTTGAATTGGTCGAATTGCCTGGGCTCACATCCAGGAGGAAATTTTGGATTTTCGTGAATTTGTATTAGTTGAGATTGGGGTGTGGTGAGCTTAAATTTGAGTTTGCATTTCGCCCAGGTCTCCCAGGTGTGTCTCATCGGGCCTAATTTGAATTTGCTATTCTGCATGTCCTCTCTACTCAGTGACCAAAGGCAGGCCGGCAGTGAAGGCGTCCCGGCATATTGTGTCTCTATGTCTAGCCAGCCATATTGGTGTGGGCTCGCGTTCCAGACTACCACCTGTCGCAATTGGGCGGCTAGGTAGTACTTTGTGATGTCCGGGACACCCATTCCTCTTCTCCTCCTTGGAGCCAGGAGGACTGTTCTCGGGACTCTGGGTTTTTTACCCTGCCAAATGAATTGGAAGATTATTTTTTGGATGTTTTTCAATTCTGAGCCAGGGATGTGGACCGGGAGGGTCTGGAAATAGTATAACAATCTAGGGAGAATATTCATTTTAACTGAGATCATCCTCCCGATCCATGATATTTGGTATCCTCCCCATTTCCCTAGGTCTTGCTTTATTTTTTGGAACAACGCCGGATAGTTATGCTGGTACAATGTTTGGTAGGTCCTCGATATCTTGACTCCCAAATATTTGATACAAGAGGAGCTCCAACGGTAGTTAAAATTTAGTTTGAGGAGTTGCACCTCTGGCTCTGGCAGGCTTAGATTCAGGGCTTCTGACTTATCAGTATTTATTTTATATCCCGAGATTTTTCCAAAGTCTCGGAGTTCTTTTTGTAGATTGGGGAGGGAGATTTGAGGATTGGTAAGGGTTAGGATGACATCGTCTGCGAATAGGGATATTTTGTGCTGCCTGTCTCCAATTTCTATTCCCTGGATGTCTCTATTGAGTCTTATAGCCGAGGCCAGTGGCTCTATTGTAAGTGCAAAAAGGAGAGGAGATAGGGGGCATCCCTGTCGAGTTCCGTTGGTAATCTCGAATCTCTGGTTATTGCCCCCTGGTAATTTTATTGTTGCTGACGGGTTTTGATATAATCTACGGACCCCCTCTAGATATGCGTCTTTGAAGCCGAATTTTCGCATAGTTTGGTCCAGGAATTGCCAGTTTATTCTATCGAACGCCTTCTCTGCGTCCAGGCTTAACAGTAGTGCTTTGGTCCCTGTGAGGTGGACATGATCGATAATATCGATTATCTTCCGAGTATTGTCTGAGGCTTGTCTGCCTGCGACAAATCCTACTTGGTCTATGTTGATTAATCTCGGTAAGATGGGGTTCAATCGATTTGCTAATATTTTACTATACAATTTGAGATCACAGTTGAGTAGGGAGATTGGGCGATAGCTTCCACATTGCATCGGGTCTCTACCTTCCTTATGTATTATAGCTAGATTGGCGAGAGACATTGATTGAGGGATTTGGTTCCCTTCCATAAAGTGGTTAAAGGTGTTTAGGAGATGCGTTGAAAGAATGGGCAAGAACCTTTTGTAATAGACGTTGGTGAACCCGTCAGGGCCAGGAGACTTTGTGACCTTCAGCGTTTTGACCGCCTCTTCCAGTTCCTCTTTTGTAATCTTGGAATTGAGGACTGTGTTTTCCTCCTCTGTTAGTGTGGGGAGGTGGCATTTGTCTAGATATTGCTTAATGAGTTCTGGAGCTATTGGCTCCGGTCGCCCATTTTTGGCTCTTAAGTTATAAAGAGCGGTATAATAATTTGTAAATTCTGTTGCGATTTTGTTATCGCTATACTGAATCTCACCAGACCTACTCTTGATCGCCGTTATTTGTGATCTTTTTTGTACCCCTCTTAATTTGCTGGCCAAGAGCCTGTCGGCCTTGTTACCCTTATCATAGTATTGTTGATTGGTCCATTTGAGGGCCTTTTCAACATCCTCCAGCTGAGTTTGCTTAAGTTTTGCTCTGGCTGTTAATAAAGTTTTGTATAGTTTTTTCGAGGGGTTGGTTTTGTGGGCCTGTTCTATTGTTTTAATATTGTCCGTTAGTTCCTTGATTAGGGTTTGGCGGGCTTTTTTCCTGTGGGATCCGATGGAAATTAATTTCCCTCTGATAGCTGCCTTATGGGCTTCCCACAGGATTGCTGGAGAGGAGACTGTTCCTGTGTTGAGAAGGAAATAGTCCTTAAGTGAGGTTCTTATTTCCCTCTCTATTTCGGGATGGTTTAATAGGGAATCGTTCAGTCTCCAAGAGTAATTTGTTGTTTTCTCAAAGGGTATTGAGAGCGTCAGGGTGATTGGGGCATGGTCGGACCACGTGATTGAGCCAATGTCTGATTCAATGTTTGCCGCCATCACGTTTTTGGTGACCAAGAAGTAGTCAATCCGGGAGTAGGTCTGGTGGGGTGCTGAGTAAAAGGTGTAGTCTCGCTGGCCCTGATGTTGGGATCTCCAAGTATCTACTAGGGAGAACTCGCTTAAGATATCCCTGAACCTTTTCCCTGTGATTTGGGAGTGGGTTGTACGGGGGGGACCCTTTGTAGTTGATCTGTCCTCGGTGGGATTTAAGACCATGTTTAGGTCTCCTCCCACTATCATCGACGACAGATATCCTGGGTCAATGCCCTCAAGAACTGATTGTAAGAATTCCGTTTGGTTCTCGTTTGGTGCGTATACATTGATCAGAGCAATAGCCGAGCCCGCTAAAGAGCCATATACCACTAGGAATCTACCCTCTGGGTCCTCTGTCGTTTTGGTATGATTAAATGGGGTGCCCTGCCTGATTTGGACAGCTACACCCCTCTTCTTACTACTAAATGATGCAAAAAAGCATGTTGGGAACACTTTTTTGAATAAATTTGGGGGGTCTTGTGATGTGAAGTGGGTCTCCTGCAGGAATATGATGTCTCCTCCTGATTTTTTTAAGTCCTGTAAGGCTAGTCTGCGCTTTCTATTATTTTGTAACCCTTTGACGTTCAATGACCGAACCTTAATGGGGGCGGTGGTCGTCATTGTGGGTTGTTTGTTTTTTGCTGTGTGGGGTCTTGGGACCTCCTCCTTCCCACTGGGAGGGGTCTTGCATGTGGTTGTTGGGGGTTTGTCGTAGTTAGTTTTTTGTTTTCCCTAGGGGCGGGGTGGGGGCTCTTTAGACTTCGTTTGGAGGGTGGGCAAGGCCTGTCAAGGAGGGGGGAGGGGCGAGGGGGGAGAGGGGGGGGAGGGGGATAGATCTGCTGGGACAGAGCCAGCAGATAAAGAAGAGATAGAATTTGGGCCCTGTCGGGTCCCAACATGTTGCTGCCAGGTCTCAATGTGACCGGCATTTTGGGCAATACGTGCCCTACTGGGGTGGGTCCGGTGCAACAGTGGCTTGTGCGCAACAGGGTGGTCCGGACCTTTTGTTGCTGACGTGATGCGCCTTGCCCCTCTCAACCCTTTTGTTCTAATTCTACGATCTATCCTATAAAACTTTGAGCGGGGACAGGGTTGATAGGGGAGGGAGGGGGGGGGGAGTGGAAAAGTCCTCAGGGGGACTAAAGACGTGTGGGAGGGATGGGTAAACCTTGTTCAGGAACCTTGTGACATTGGTCCTCAATGTTGGGCTCTGAAATAAACAACCATACTGAACCATTTCAATACCCTTGGGTATCTTAAACACTGTAACAACCATTAATGTATAACATTTTCATTTCCCTATCATGCAGTGACGAGCTATTTTGTTCCTGCGAGCTCGCAGGACGGGGCCCTCACCAGGGGCACTCGGTCAATGTCGCCCTTGGGCGTTAGGTAGAGCAGGCTTTCTTGCCTCCCTCTTTAAGCTCTGTTGCCAGCCCTCGTGTTTCCTTCTCGGAGTGCTTAGGCTACCTTGTGAGTCGCGTGCGGTGGGGTGGGGGAAGGGCGGGCTCGGGGAAGGGGGGGAGGGAGGGGGGCAGGGGAGGTGGGAGGGAGGGAGGGGGGGAGGTGGTGGGAGGGAGGGGAGGGACAGAATGGTGAGGGAGGGTGGGCAGTGGAGGGAGGAGGGGAGGGGGAAATGGGGAGGAGAGGTGGGTAGGGGGGGGGGGAACGGCAATGGGGAGGGGGAAGTGGGGAGGGACGGGGGGAGGTCGCGCGCCACCCGTGCGGGTCAAATAGGGATGTTCCCTTCTGTTCGGTTTCATGCTCCGCCTTGGAGGCTTCTCATTGTTCACTCTCTATTGCCCCCCCAGGGGTCGTATCTATTACCCATCTCCTTCTCTGTCAACCTTGTGACCTCCTAGGTGGACACTCTATCGATGGCTTGATGTGGCTTGGGCCCTCTGGTTAGGTCGTGTTGTTTTCTTATAGGCCTTTCGTCAGGACAGGCTGGAGAAGTAGGTGAGGTGGTAAGGGGGGCCTCGGGCGGAAGGGGGAGGGAGGGTGGGGGGGGCGGAAGGGGGAGGGAGGAGAAGGGGAAGGGTGGGGCAGGGAGGGGGGGAGGAGAGGGGGGGCAGGGGGTGGGGGAGAAGGGGGTGGGGGGGGGAGAAGGGGGTGGGGGGGAGGAGAAGGGGGGGGGGGTGGGGGGGGAGAAGGGGGGGGGAGAAAGGGGGGGGGGATTCTTTTCTCGCTGCTTTTTGGGGGCCGCGTCCCCTCTCTTAGGCTTTTGTGTCGCATGTTTACAACATTGTGTATAATCTGGACTTCGATTCAGGCCAGCTCGAGGGAGGAGTTGGTAATTGGCAGAGGTACATGCATCTTCTTCAGGTAAGGGGGGGGTGGGGGGGGGAGGTGCTGGGGGGAAGGGGGGGGGAGGAGGGGGGAGAGGGGAGGGGGGGGGGAGTAGGGGAGAGGGGAGGGGGGGGAATAGGTGGGGAGGGGGTGCCTGCATCTTCTTTAATATAGCCTCTCCCTCCTTATACACTGTGAGGTAGGCAGAGCGGTATACATGCTTGTTACATTTTGATAGATCTTCCACATACAGCGAGTCTTAACCTGTCATTTTGTGTGCTTTGCCGTAAGGGGTGGGCCCCGCTGCGGCTCCCAGGCCAGCCCCGGCGTCCACCAGCCTAACACCTTAGGTAGGCTCCCTATCGAATATAGTTTCTTATTGGGTATGAGGGGAAAAAGGGGGGGGGGAGGAGGGGGAGGGAGTAGGGACATGGGGGGGAGCACGGGAACACAAGGGGGGGCTAGCTCCGGTAGCAGTTGTTGTGCTAGACATGTCTGTGCTCTGGTTTAGTGGCAGGTAGGCCGCCAGTGTGATCAGAATAGGCCCTCAGCTCATTGGCCGTGGGGGTCTGTCAAACCATGCCAGGCGCCTGTCTCTTTAAGAGCTCTGGTTTCGGGGCTTGTGGGGCGCTGTACTCACGATTGCGGGGGGGATCAGTTCTCAGTCTCAGCCTTTCGGCCTTTTACCTCCGCGGGCAACAGCTCCGCGGCCTCCGTCCTTAGGCCTCCAGGGACTCCCCCCCCCCATGGGCAGGAGGGGGATCCGGGAAGTGGCCAAGTGGGGACGCAACACGGGGGGGGGGACAGGCGCAACCCCCTCCAGCCTCCCCCCCCCCCCACACGCCCACCGAAACCCCCCCGCCCCGAGGACCGGGCCCGGTAGCTGATCCGGGGAGCCGGGGGGATCCCGGCTGCGTCGGCGGCCATCTTTCATCTGCCTCTCCTCTGTTGCTCCCCCAGGAGCCGATGGATCCTTCCAAAGATGGCCGCACAGCTTGCTTCAAGGGCGTTTGGTGCTTTGGGGTCATATGTCCATTCCGTCCGTCTGGCTTCGGGTCTCCGGGGCCTCCGTCGCCCGCACTGCAGGGTAGGGTCTGATTAGGGCTGAACTTACAACTGGGAACAAGGGAACAAAGGTAAGTCCTGAGCTTTTTATCTCTGCTGCAGCCGTTGGCCTGCCAGGCGCTGTGATGCTCTCACAGTGGGACCGTCAGCGTCCCTGCTCTGGGTCTCGGATGTGTCTGAGTCCCACGCCGGGGGGGGGGTCGAGGCCCACAGCTTTGGCTAGGCGGGTCATCTCTGTGGAGTGCCTGATTGTGAGGAACTTCCCGTTTCGGTTCACGATCAGTTTAAACGGGAAGCCCCACTTATATTTAATCCCTTGGTCTCGCATTAGTCTGGTTAGTGGTTGGAGGTCTCGTCGCTTGTCTACCGTTATCTTTGACAGGTCATTATAGACCTGGAGATGGTCGTCCCTGAATGTTATAGGCTCTTTTGCTCTGCTGGCCTGCATGATCTTTTCTTTGACCGTGTACCGGTGGAGACGTGCTATGACGTCTCTTGTCCTGTTTGGGTCGTCTGAACGCGGTCCTAAGGTGCGGTGGGCCCGGTCCATCTCCAGGTCTTTTACTTCCAGATCGGCGCAGAGAGATGTGAACAGGTCAGTGAGATATGCCTGCAGCTGGCCGGGGAGGACAGACTCAGGGATGCCTCTTAGCCTGATATTCTGCCTCCTATCACGATTTTCGTGATCCTCCAGAGTGTCTTTTAGAGTGTTTATCTCCCGTCCCAGCCTGAATATCTCGTTCTCTGCGACCGATTGTGCCTGGTGTGTTTCCCCCATTTTTACTTCCAGAGCGGTCGTGCGTTCGGTTAGGCCAGTGATTTCTTGGCGCAGTTCCGTTACCGCTGCTCGCAGATCGCTCTGGATGGACACATGCAGGCTATCCAGCATGTTTTTCATCATGCCTTGGGTAAGGGTAGCTTCAGGGTTAGGCGAGTCCTCTCCTTGATCGCGATCCTGGGCCTGTGGCCTTGTGCCTCGTGTGTTTGAGGTGCCGGCGCCATCGTGTGATTTGCCGGCCCCCTCAGCATGTTTCTGTGAGGGGGAGAAGAACTTCGTAACCCCTTGTGCGGGTTGCGTTTTTTGCTTGGAACTCATCCCTGCTTGTTCCGGCAGCAGTTACTGGGATTTTGGGGGTCTGGGGGTTGGGGGGAAAGGCGCTTTTAGCTAGGTTTGGTTATCAGGGTCCACGGAGCTCCTGTCTTACACAGCCATTCCTGTTGGCGTCCTGGACACGCCCCCAACAATCTTTCTTTTTAAAGAAAAGATTCCTAGACAAAGAATATGATAGCGATTTAGTAAACTCTTCGCTCAAAAAACTAGAAAGGATTCCTAGGAAATCTTTGATGAAATATCATCATAAAAAGAGTGAGAAGAGACAAAATCAAATCCCAGCATTTATTACTCAATTTAGTGATACCCATTACAATGTTAGAAAAATTCTGCAAAAACATTGGGGGATATTAAAAGCTGAACCCATTTTGGGTCCCCAACTAAAGTCCAAACCAGGGAGAGTGTTCAAACGAGCACCTAACCTTAAACACATTCTGGCTCCAAGTCAAGTCTCCAGAGAGGCCATCGTATCTGGAGATATTAAAACTCGCCTAGGAGTTAAAGGCAAGTACAAATACGGAAAGTGTAAAGCGTGTAACCATATCTGTCAAGGGAAAACAGTTACATCAGGAGTTACTAACAAAGTCTACAATATTACAGGTTTCATTAATTGTCAGACAACGCATGTGGTCTATGCCTTACAGTGTAGCTGTAATTTACAGTACATTGGTAAGACAAAAAGACCGTTTAAAATGCGCATGTTAGAGCACCTGAGAAAAGTTAAAAACATACCAAAAATAATAGCAAAGGGTATGCCATTAACTCCGCTTTTGAAACACTTTAAAGAAGTGCATAACAGTGAACCTGGTTGTATTAAATTTAAGGGACTTGAAAGTGTATCACTAGGTAGTAGACAGGTACTGTAAATAGAGATAATCATTTATTGAAACGGGAGCAATTTTGGATTTATGAAATGCATACCAGACATCCCTATGGTTTCAATGAATTAATTGAATTGACTCCTTTTTTAAGATAAGGTATTCCGTTTTTAATAAAATGAATTTATTAACATTTATTTGCATTAACATTCATGTATTTTTTATATTTATTTGTTTTTATTTAATCATTTGTTCTTTTTTCTTTTATTCATATACAGGTTTCAGCATGATTTGTTTACATAGTATATTATTCATGTTGTTAGAGGTCTTATTCCTGTATTTTTTCATAGGGGTGAGTGCAATGATTAATTTATACTTGCACACATCCCCCACATGAGTTGCTATACACCCTGTTGCCTAGTAACCTTATTTCAAGGTGTTTCAATCAGCGTAGCAATTAGGCAAAGTAAGGGTGTTTCTCTGAGGGGGCTGGTTTCTTCAATCAGTTGCTGCCTATATATACGCGCGGATGACGCTGTACATGACCTCCTGACGAAGTACTTGGTATGAAACGCGTAGAGGTCACGACAGGTCATCCTGCGCGTGTATGCTGGTAACCTGAGACGGAGCCTGCAGGAGACAGCAGCGGTTTTATCCATCTCCGCGGTGCCGAGATCCGGATCCTGTGCAGACACCGTGAGTCTGCTGACTGTCTCAGTGTGAGTGTCCGTTTCCCCTTGCCAGTGCCCAACCCTATGGCGGTTTCTATACAAATCTGTTGATAGGTTGTTTTCATGTTTGTTTTTTTCTTTCATGTTTTTTATATAAATTTTACTGTATTTGTATACTGTGCAGCTTAGGGTTTAGTCACCATTAGGTGTTCTCTTTGGTAGTACTTAGCCGTCCAGCTGCACAGCTGTTCTGAGGTGGGGTTGGATCCCCTCAGTTTTTGTGTATTTTTAATAAATTACCTTCCACTAATCCCTGGTGCGCATTTGTGCATTTTTAATTATTATGTTTTCGTATTACTTTCACTTTATGTGGTCGATTCTTAATTACAGGTATCTCACTAATGTAAATAGAAAAAACAAATAAGTGCGCACTAAAATATATACTTAATACAAAGTGTTAATTGTGATGTCAATTTAAATAAAAAAAACACACCCCACCATGTGGAAAAGGTAAATAAATATATACCAATGTAGATGAGCGTCTGCTGCTGTGTAAAGGGTAGCCCAAGACCCTAGAATCTAGTAACAAAAAAACAAACAAAGCGCACAACACTCATCGTGAAAAATGTAATAAACTATGTTTATATATAAGGTGTTTCAAGGTTATGCGTACATCAAGGTAGATTAATCAAGCATAGAGCCACAGAGTGGCAGTTACCAGCGTCTGCAACCAGGAACCACCAGAGCTTCACTCGCCTTTCCACCTACAGGTAGGTGAAATGCCAGATAATTGATGACTCTGCCACAGTCTCAATGTCCTGTAAATAGCGTCAATGCGCTTAGTGGATCCTGGGGAGTGGTTGTCCTTTGCTCACAAGTAGTACACAGGTTCCTCTGCAGACCTCACTGTGTTTCCCGATCAGTCAGGCAAAGTGACGACGTGGTCCCGCGGGCCCTTCTGTTACATCAGAGCGCCTGCTCTGCTTTGTGTAACAGCGTCTGCCAGTAATGATTCAGACCTCACTTGGCAACCACAGAGGCAGGCAACAGCGCGGCACATGCGCAGAAGAGGAAATCAACTCGGTGTTCAGCAAACCGTTTGACAACAATAAAATACACCTTGGAACATGAATAATAAAAATATATAGGTTGGAGAGATATAATAAAGACCCCTCTTCCTTGTTCTTTAAGGGCATAAAACATATCCCTAGGAATAGAAGGGGTGGGGTTAGGGTAAAAGAATTATCAGTCCAAAAGACCTTCTGGATACACAAATTGAGATCTCTGCATCCGGGGGGTCTCAATGAGGATATTGATATCTGGTCCCTGTATTAACCATATCCATATTACTCATGGTTAGGGGGGAAAGAGGTGGCTCCCTGATGTTCCCCTCCCTCCAAAGTCTGAATATTTGACTTATTTATTTTTAACCAATTAGATGTCTTATTGCCTTTTTATATAGTTTTATGCGTTTCATGATTCATGCTTCTTTTTTAATGATCCTTTTTTAATGATTTCTATTGCACTATTATATTCTGAGGTGCATTTTTAGCTAAGATATTGGTACTGTTTTTAACCCTTTTCTCTTTATTTTAGAGTCAACTGTTCGAAGGGTGTCTATTTGCTTACTTTTTGTTTGTTCAATAAAGTTTATCTTATTTTATTGTTATGAGTTGCTCTTAGCAACATGCAGTAGGGCCATGACCTCTATAGTCATTTGACTCCTCCCCGCTTCCTCGGGATTGGCCAATGTCCCTGATTGGAGGGCCTATCGGATGGAGGCGTGGGGTATTTAAATGATTTGTCTATCTTAGATTAATTATTCCCTGATGAAGAGACTTTTATGTCTCGAAACGCGTTGGAATTGATATCCTAGCTGCTCTATGAACTTTGGACTTTTATCACCTTACTGCGGGCCTTAACGGTGTCTGGGAGGGCTACGACGTGCTGACGCTCCCGAGTGATGTCACTGACACGGAAGTACCGGATCGGAGTGTGGAACAGCGTGACTCGTGTTACTGCAAAGACTCCCTGACCTGAGGACACTGTGTGCACCGTGAGCCTTGCTGAACTGCTGTCTACGACGGAGCTGATCACTACCCAAGACCCAGCCTGAGTGAAAGTGACCGTGACGGCAGGAGCGGTGTGATTCTACACTGAAGACCTCTTCACTGTCGTCCCGAGTGGTGTATGGGTAACAATAACCCTCCAATTGCCTGTTTATTTTGCTTTAATGTACGCATAATACTCACCTTTTTTATTGTATCACATTATAATTTTTAATACACAATGAGCGTTGTGCGCTGTGTTTTTTCTGTATTTCACCTACCTGTAGGTGGAAAGGAGAGTGAAGCTCTGATGGTTCCTGGTTGCAGACGCTGGTAACTGCCACTCTGTGGCTCTATGCTTGATTAATCTACCTTGATGTACGAATAACCATGAAACACCTTATATATAAACATAGTTTATTACATTTTTCACGATGAGTGTTGTGCGCTTTGTTTGTTTTTTTATCTTACTGATGTGTTGTGAAATTCGGGACTGCACCTGATACACAAGATCTAACTCTCCAGCACCGTGTACTCTGTAAGCGATGCCTCTTCCAGAAGTGAAGTTGCAATTCTTTTCAGAGGAAGGAGGGGGGCGATTTGTGTTCCGGGATGGCTCCATCATTCTTCTCTGACCCATAATGGTCTTACTTCTTGTTTTTATCTAATATTTGGGAGTGTATTTTCACTTACATTGTGTTAGATTAGTAAAAGCATATTTGCACTATGTTTTGATATCTTTTACTTCTATGAGTGGAGATCTTGCCTTTGGATATTGGATCACCTGCTGATTATCTGCTGCCCATTAAGAAGATTTTCACCTCCATCTCCTTCACTTACTTCAATACCAGGTGAGTGGGTAGACACACCTTTTTGTTTTTAACATTGTTGCACAATATTCAATTGTTCTCTCTTTTTTCATCTACACCCTGTGACTATTTGCGCTCTGTATCCTATATTTTTGTGCATCTAAGACAATTGGAAAAAGTCTTATCCATTCGGAGATGGTTGTACTGTGCCTTTTTTATTGTTGTCAATTTTGTTCATTGTGTTTTTCACAAAAAAATGTCACTGGGTCACATCACAATTTTTGATTTATTAATAATTATTTTAAGAATTTCTTTAAATTTAAAGTGGTATTTGCGCATGAAATTTATCATCTTGATATACTGTACAGAGATATGAAATAACATTTTCTGGGGAAGAGGTGCAAAACGTTTTTTTGCCAATGCTGCTTTTCTGAGTTCATTGAGTAGTGTCCTGAATCTCCAACATTTGCCATGAGTTAAGAACTCATGATTCTAGGGTAGTGCACAGATTCTGTGCAGTGATGACTAAGTACTGTAGGTCATATCGTATTTGTTCTTAAATTTAACTAATGTTTATAAATGTCCTCATCCAAGTCTTCTCCTAAGAGTCTTCAGAGCACCTAACCACATGGACATTATATTCTTTCTATAATAGGTCTGCTGCTTTTAGGCCCACGCATACTTATTTATTAGGTGTGCCACAAATGTGACCATTCTTATTAACTGTGTAGTTTATATAATGACATATTTAGTAGATTTGGGTGTATTTTTCTATCCAGCATATTTTTCTTCCGCTGCAAAACAAGATTTTGTGCAGCATCCAACATAAAGTGCTGAGAACTACAACTAGAAATTCAATATTTAAAGATTCAGATGTTTTAATGAATTTTTTTTCCTGAGATGACACAGAGATGTAAATAATCAAATGTGTATCAACTATTGCATGCACTTCACAGGTAATTGACACAGAAGGAGAAAAATGGAAATACAATCAGATCAGTGTAGCAAAATCGCTTAAGATATACACGTGTAATGTGAAATGTTTCTTCATATATCAATATATACATGTCTAAATTCTTCCTCAAAATCTACTTATTGTATATCTTAATTTTCATAAACCACGTAATAATAAAAATTTTGCTGAATAGTTTGCAAATGACATCGGTACTTTCATAGGAAGCAAAAAACTGCTCCAGATTCAATGATTTCAAAATGTTTTTCATAAAATTAATATTTTACCTGTAATCCAAAATCAAAAACTCACTTTATGAAACAACAAAGCCTAAACAGAATTTTTTTAAAGGCAAAACCAAAATGAAAACATATGGGCAAGTGATCATCTCAAATTTTAAAATGCAGTATCTCACCAGGGATTATTCATAACATATAAGTGGACTGGAAACAAAAGTAGTACATGCCAAAACAAAAGAGACACTCAGCGCTTAGATACAGATATATTAATTGGTATTTCATGGATTAAGGGAGATTGGCACCAATAGTCCTGCAAAAATCTATTTGCCACATCAGTGGGGAGAATAGAACATTTACTTGGCTTACAAGTATTTACAGTATATACAGTATATGTATGTTTTTTGAGTCCAATTACACTGCCAAGTCTAAAAGAAAGCTCCACAAAGGAATAAAGTAGCCTACATCGCAACAAACAGACTGTCAATTAATAAACAATCAGATTTTTGATAGCTAATATACTTTTGTTTAAACTATTTTTGCATGAGTCATCTTGCAATCTATCCTGCATCTCAATAAATGGACAAATAGCATTTAATTTTAAAAGGGAAATGTACTTGAAAATCACTAAATTGGGGATTGAGTAGAAAGGAACCTCTGGCAAAGAAATGTTGCCTTCCTGCTTATTTCTTCCATGAGGTTCCAGGAAAAAAAAACAGTCTATGAAGGTGTGTTTAATTAACTTGCTGTTACTTAGGGGGCTATGCACTAAGCTCAATGGCTTTGCGTTTTGATTTGACCAAAAAGCAGGTTCATTAAAAAGTGACGCCGGGGACGCGATGCACTAAGGCCTTGAGGCCATTTTTTAACGTACCTGCTCAAAACAGCTCAAAACAGCCACAGTGTACGGTTTGCTTTTTTTCCCCCTGCTAGCGTTCTGAACCTCTCCGTTCGCTACCTGATAGAAAAGGGAGTTTGAAACATAATGTCACTCATCAAATTAATTTCAATTAATGTTAAAGGCCTTAACTCAGCAAAAAAGAGGAAACTAGTCCTCACAGACCTTAAAAGATCTAAAGGTGATATAGTCCTAATGCAAGAAACCCACTTTAACACACAGATGCCCCCTAACACATTTAAAAGTGTATTCCCCCAGGCATATTTCGCCTCCTCCCCTAGCAAAAAAAGAGGAGTAGCCATCCTCATCAGGACTGGAGTCCCATTTGTTTTGACAAAATCACACGCGGACCCTGAAGGGCGATCCCTGACACTCCAGGGCACCTTAGCAGGATCACCGATCACAATAGTCAATGTATATGCCCCCAATGACAACCAAATTTCCTTCCTAAATAATTTCTTAGAATCACTAGAACAACAATCCCTACCCTCTTTGATCATTGGAGGAGACTTTAATATGGTGGCCTCACATATAAAAGACAAATCCGGTCCCAGCCACACAAGCCCATCCCACACTCACTCCACGAGCACCGCCCAAGCCCAAAAAAAAGCCAAGAAATTTCGAGATATCATAGAGAACTACTCACTAGTCGATATATGGAGGGCTCAGCACCAGTGCCAAAGGGACTATACTTTCTTCTCCACCCCTCATCAGTCCTATTCGAGGATCGATTATTTTCTGGGCACCAGTAATATCTTCCAGGCTTCCTCCAAGTCTAACATCGGCCCAATCACCTGGTCCGATCATGCACCGATTGACCTTATACTAACCTTACCCTTTGTCAAAAACTACCAATATAAGTGGAAGTTAAATGACTCTATGCTTAACTGCCCTGACACAGAGATATCAGTACGCCAAAAATTGATAACGTTCTTTCAAATCAATAGAGGTTCCGCCTCTACCCCAGCCATGCTTTGGGAGGCTCATAAAGCCACCATCAGAGGAGATCTAATTTCCATTGCCTCATACAAAAAAAAAGCAAAACTTAAACTCCAAAAGGAGCTCACAGAAAAGATCTCCCAGCTAGAACACCAACATAAAATCACGGCGTCTAAAAAGACGCTGAAGCAACTAACCCTAGCCAGAGCTGCCCTTAAACATTTGACCAATTTCAGTCACAAAATTAGGATGGTGGCCGATCTGCTGCAGAAAGATGAGATCGCTACTTACCAGGTGCTTAGAGATAAATTCGAGATCCAGGGCCTCCACTTGTTTAAGTACTTGCAAGTTCGGCACTTCCTTTTGTCCCTTTCCCCAACCTCCAAATTCCCCCAACTAACTAAATTCGAAACTTTATGTGCCAAAAGCACGTACCAAAAAGGACTGATCTCCGAAATATACAAAGGACTGGAGTTCCCTTCCACTCCACCGAACCATCGGTACATGCAAAGATGGTCTGAGGAACTAGGCCTACCAATAGACCTGGAGGACTGGGAGGAAATCTGGGAGCAGGCCCCTAAAACATCAATTTGCACAACAATAAAAGAAAACATATATAAAATCCTATTTCAGTGGTACCAGACTCCCGCTAGGCTGCCGCCAGATCTACCCCGGTACAGTTGACCTGTGCTGGCGGGGATGTGGTCAAAAGGGGGACATGGCCCACATTTGGTGGTCATGTCAGGAGATTCAGAAGTACTGGACCATGATCCAGAAGCTCATACACGAAGTCTCAGGACTATCTCTACCTTTGGACCCGCTGACCCTGGTGCTGAGCAAACCAATCGAGGACCTGCCCCCCCCAATGTCCAAATTAATTACAGCCATTCTGACGGCGGCCAGATGCTCTATAGCAGCCGCATGGAAGCAGATTAAAGCCCCCTCGAAAACGACCGTTACTAGGAGAATTAATGAAGTTATGGTTATGGAGAAATTAACAGCCATGCTCCAAAAGAAAATGCCCCAGTTTCTGAATACCTGGGATCCCTGGTTAGCAAATTAGATCCAACCGAGCTAGGTCGCGGTGGCGGGCGTGCACCCCCCCCCCCAAGTTCTTGGGAGGGGGGTGGTGGAGGGGGAGTCACTTGGATGCCTCTCCCTCCCCCCCCCGACCCTCCAGACTCCCCAACCCCCTCCCCTCCTTCCCCCCTGTATGTCTTCCACCCACCCCTCTCTCTCACCCCTCCCTCTATCCCCCCCCACCAAAGGAAACGGAAACCGTTATTTGGTCACTTACAGATTGTAATAAGCATCAATGTCATGGGCTCATGACACCCCTGTATGTACTATAATATCTGAATGTGTCCAATAAAAAAATTGTTATAAAAAAAAAAGTATTCTGGAACCGTTTGTTTCCCCAAGCCTGTTAGCAGAATCCCCACTCCTAGGTATGTCGCTTACCCAGTCTGTCACTCAGAGAGCTGAAATCCCTGCTTCTGAGCATAGACCCCTTTCCGTGGAATCTATAGTCGTTTCTGATGTCCCAGATACTTTTTCCCAAATACCCACTTCAGAGACCAGCACAGTTGTGGTTGCCCCCCTTGTACTGTCTGTGTTTTCCTCTTCTCAAATCCTAGGGTTAAAAGCGAACAGTACATATTATGCCCCTTTCCAAGTGACCCCTTCTGAGATCAGCGTACCTGCTGTGACTCCCTTAGTACAATTACAGTTAGGGCCCTCCTTTTTGAAGGATCAGGTTTTCAAATTTCAAACTCCCTTTTCCCCTGATTTTGTGAACCTGCAGTCCCTTCTCACTGTAGTTAAAGGTTATCCAGCAGCCGCTGAGTTAAGCTCTGCCGCTGCTAAAACTTCTGTTGTAGAAGCAACCTTCCCTAGTTCACTTCCTGTCCTTGACTCTAAGTCTGTCTCCTTGGGACTGGTGACAGCTATTAGCGTCCCTTCTACGGTCCCTCAGGCTATCACTTCAGAGATCAGCTTATCTGCCCCTGATCCATTACTACGCTCTGAGTCTCCCCTTATGGCTTCTAGGGTCTCCCAAGCACTCCCTGTGTTAACACTTGGCTTCTCTCTGACTCCTGAGGTAGAGCCTGACTGCCTGCTCTCCACCTCTGCGGTAGTCTGTGAGATGCCTATCACCTTTACTAAGATTCCTGTTTTGCAAGGTATTTCTCCTATTAAGTCTGTGATACCTGCAATTCCTTTAATTGGTTCTAAGACCCCTGTCACTGAGTCTCCTATGGAGTCTGATGCTCTCACTAGGGATTCTCAGGGACCCAATTCAGAAACAAGCACAATGTTCTCTGATCTTATTACAGCAGCTAGTTCAGTTCCTGCTGGTTTTCAATCACCCACTTCAGTGACAAGCAAGATGTCCCTTGTTTCTATTGGAAAGTCTACCCCAGTTTCTTTCTTGGATCATGCCACAGCCTCCGGGATGATTAAAGTTGACTTTAAGTCTGGGATACCCACTCCTTTAATAATACTGTTTCACGCTGATTCGCCCACAGTATTCGGGGTATCCACTACTGACTGTATGTCTACTACCACGAACTCAGGGGTATCGCATTTGGAACTTTCAGTAATACCCGCTGTGTCTCTTTTTTCAAAAGACTCCGTCTTTAAAATTTTCTTATATTTCCCTGTGTCTCCCACAATACTTGGGGTACTTACTATTGACTGTCCTGTTACAAAACTTGGGTTACCTCTCAGGAAGGTGCCTGGAGCTACCGATGTTAATAACCCTATGTTTAAAACAGTAATATCTCGCATTTCTTCTCCCACAGTATCAGCGAGACCTGGGTACCTGGGACCTCCACTCCTAAGCCAAGCTCTAGTTCTCTGTTTTCCTTCTCTGTGTTGGAGGTACCCAGTGTTAACCCCAAGACTTCTATTCCTAAGCTGGTTGCACCGCTTACCTGGATTCCTGCTTTCTCGGATACGATCTGTTTTCTCACCTTTCAAACAGAGTCTTTACTTGCAGGTTTCTGTGCGGTGTCTGAAGTGTCCTTTCTGGATTGCATGTCTTCATTCTCTAGGACGAAGATACTCATGCTGGACCTGTTTGCTTTGCCTGAGGCGTCCATCCCTGTTCTTGATAGCGCCACTATGGGTTTGGACGTGCTATCCCCTACTGTCTCCATGATGCTTACTATGCCCTTCGCCAAGGCCATAACTTCGGATTTAATTCCCCCAAAATTTCAGAGGCCAAAGGAGGCGGATCCTGCAACTGCATGTACCACAACCAACAATTACGTAAACACTACTACCAGCTCTCTCGAATTGCTTGGGATTACAAGCCTGGTTCGTATCAAGACTACTGCTCCAATATCTTGCAGTAAACCCGCCCGCCCAAAACCCTCGCTAACCACCGCCCTAAATTCCTTGGGAGTTACAGACTCTCGCAACTTCTTACATGCTGATTCCACCAAAGCCATTGTCTGCACCGAATTCCCCAATGTCATTTTTGTCCGACAATCAGTGTCCTGTGTTCCGTATTCTTGGACTATTACTATGCACCGGACACCTGGCTGCCGCCCTTCTGATGTCCCTATTCCGGAGTTCCCTGGTCCCATTGCCCGTGTACCAAAAACCGCAGTGCCACCACTGTTCTTTGCGGCACTCGCCAATGTACACCTGGATTTTGGACCTAAATCTCGCCTGAGACACTTCAGGAACAACTCAATGTCTCCCAGACCTATGAATGATCCTGCCCACCCAGGCTTCTCACCCAGTGGTGGGAGCACTGTAAGGAATCCCAACAAACCATGGTCTTTCAACACAACCTCTCGCCTAAGGAGGTTTAGAAACAACTCCATGTCCCCCAAATCTGTGATGGACCTTGTTCGTCCGGAGGTCTCACCTAAAGGGGGGGGTACTGTAAGGAATCCACTCCTGGCTTTTACTATAGCCTTGCAGACATCTGCAGTTGCAAGCTTCCTCTGGCAATCAATGGCACATGTGCTGTCTCTCATTGCAGTTTCTGCTCTGTGCCCTATCATTGGAGGAATGCTCACACACCCTCCTCCTGCGATTGGATCTCCGCCCTTCATACCCTGGGCGTTGGCACGGAAACAGTGCCGAGCATAATTCCTACCCTGGACGTTACAGTCTCTGCCACAAGCCGCTCTGGCTTGTATCCTGGTGTACTAACTTCTCTAGTTCTTATCCCTAGTTCCTAGTTCCTGAGGCCGCCTGCTAGTTCCATGCGGGGGCCTGTTCCTGAGTTCTCTGCTGAAGCGTTGTTTCCTGTGGCCGCCTGCTAGTTCCATGCGGGGGCCCATTCCTGACTTCTCTGCTGAAGCGTTGTTTTCTGAGGCCGCCTGCTAGTCCCATGCGGGGGCCCGTTCCTGACTTCTGTGCTGAAGCGTTGGTTTCCCGACGCTGCCCTGCGGTGTACTTTGGCCAGCCTGCTGTCTCCTCCTGCTGAGACCGGCATCATGGGCCGAGGCCGCTCCTCATGAAGAGGCCACTCCCGTGCTCACGCTCATAAGCTGAAGCGGGGAACTTCTGACTACCTGTTGCCGAACACCTGCTTGAATAACGACGATGCTGCCTTCTCCAATCCTGACCCTGCTACGTACGACTATGAACTGCGCACTCCGGATCAGTCTGCGGGGACTAAGGTCGGTGATTATAAAACCCCACCTCAGCCCCGCGGTCCGGTCCCGGTTTGTGGCGAGCACAATCGTAACACCGCTTACCCCCACCTTTCCTCATGTGTCCGCCCCCCCCTTACCCTTACCCAGACAGATTGTTCCGACATCTTTTTTGCTGATCACCAGATTCCTACCAACCCGCAAGAACAAGGTGCCAGGCCTATTCAGCCTCCTCCTCTCCCCCCACACCCCCTTAGGGGCCCCAGGTCCACCCTCTCTTGTCGTGGGAAATCCAAGAGCCTCGGAGCTTATAGCTCTGAGAAAGCTTCTAGACTCCAAATGTCTTCTATGAAATTAATATCGCTCAACGTTAAAGGTCTCAACTCGGTCCAAAAAAGAAAACTGGCACTTATTGAGTTTAAAAAAACAAAAGGAGACATCATCTTTCTCCAAGAAACACACTATAACTCCCCTGTGCCACCAAACACATTCAAAACCGTATTCCCCCAAGCATTTTTTGCGTCTTCCCCAAGCAAAAAAAGAGGGGTGGCTATTCTAATAAGGAGTAATGTCCCCTTCGTCCTCACCAAAACTCAATCTGATCCAGAGGGTCGATTTCAAATAATTCAAGGCACCCTTGCGGGCTCCCCCATAACACTGGCCAACATCTACGCCCCTAATGAAAGCCAACCCTTGTTCCTCCAGAAACTACTTGACTCACTGGAGCAACAGGCCCTCTCTTCCCTAATTATTGGAGGGGACTTTAACATGGTGGCCTCTCACACGCAGGATAGGTCAACAACCCCTAGCATTTCTCCCCCCGCTTTTCTAGCTACATCCCACACTACTCAAGCTCAAAAGAAAGCCAAAAAATTTAGGGACATAATGGCAGAATTCTCCCTCACAGACATATGGAGGTCACAGCACCAGGGTCATAGGGACTATACCTTCTTCTCCTCCCCCCATCAGTCCTACTCGAGGACCGACTATTTTCTTGGCACCAGCAACATCCTCCAGGCCTCCTCCCACTCAAATATAGGCCCAATCACCTGGTCTGACCACGCCCCCATTGAACTCACTCTCTCTCTGCCCTTCGTAAAGAATAACCCATACAAGTGGAAGCTAAACGACTCCCTGCTCCACTGCCCAGAAACAGAGATGTTAGTCAGAGAAAAACTCTCTATCTTTTTTCAAATTAATAAGGGGTCAGTCTCAGCTCCAGCAATGCTGTGGGAGGCCCATAAGGCCTCAATCAGGGGCGACCTAATCTCAGTTGCGGCCATAAGAAAAAACAGAAACTCAAGCTTCAAAAAGACCTTACAGATAAGATTGCGCAACTTGAACAACAGCATAAGCACACAGCCTCCAAAAAAATATTGAAACAAGTAAACCAAACTAGAGCAGTCCTCAAACACACCCAACTCGAATAGGTAGAGAGAGCACTGAAATGGTCCAGACAAAAAATTTATGACAAGGGCAACAAGGCCGATAATCTCTTGGCCACTAAACTCAGAGGCACCCGAATCAAATCACAAATCTCTAAAATCCGCACTAAAAACGGTCAAATTTCATATATGGAGAAAGAGATAGCTCAGGAATTTGCGGATTTTTATTCGGACCTCTACAACTTACACCCCCCTAACCATGACCCGACACCCCTCAAAACAATTACTCAATACCTGGAGCACTGTAACCTCCCATCCCTCTCGAACAAGGAACTAGACGATCTAAATAAAGAAATCTCCCAGGAGGAACTATCAGGAGCCATTGGTTCCCTTAAATTAGCTAAAACGCCCGGCCCTGTCGGGTTTACCAACGCTTATTATAAAACATTTTTGCCGATTCTCTCCCCCTACCTCTTAGATATGTTCAACTCTTTCCTGCAAGAGGAACCGATCCCCTCTACAATCACCGTGGCAAACCTGGCAATTATCCACAAGGAGGGTAGAGACCCTCTCCTTTGTGGCAACTATAGGCCAATCTCCCTTCTGAATACCGATCTAAAACTCTATAGCAAGATCTTGGCAAACAGGCTCAACCCAATTCTCCAACGGCTCATTCATATAGATCAAGTAGGATTTGTGTCAGGTAGACAGGACTCTGACAACACCCGCAAAATTGTGGATATAATAGACCATGTGCGCCTCACGGGAACCAGAGCGATGATCCTTAGTCTTGACACAGAAAAAGCGTTTGACAGAATCAAATGGTCCTTCCTAGATTAAACTATGCTGAAATTTGGATTCAGTGGCCCCTTCCTGCAGGGGGTTAGAGCCCTCTACCAAAACCCAAAAGCACATGTAAAAATTTCAGGTGACTTCTCGGACCCCATTAAGATCAGAAATGGAACCAGGCAGGGTTGCCCCATTTCCCCTCTGTTATTCGCCCTAACAATTGAACCATTAGCGGCTACAATTAGGAAAGATCAGAGCATTAAAGGTATTAGAATTGGCGAAACAGAATACAAAATCTCTTTATTTGCTGATGATGTGATCCTGACCCTTGCGGACCCCCACGTCTCCCTCCCCAATCTCCAAAGATTGCTATCCCAATTCAGTACAGTATCTGACTACAAAGTCAATATGGACAAGTCAGAAGCTCTAAACGTATCCCTATTAGACCAGGAATGGAGACTCCTACAAGCTAACTATAAATATCGATGGAGCACTACCCATATTAAATACCTAGGAGTCAGAATCTCAAGCGCCTATAGCTCCCTATACCAATCCAACTACCCCCCCTTGTTTGACCAAATCAAAAAAGACCTGGAGAAATGGAAAAAGCTCCAAATTTCCTGGTTTGGAAGAATTATATCAATAAAAATGAATGTCCTGCTGAGACTTCTCTATTTCTTCCAAACACTCCCTGTCCCTGTCCCAATCGCAGCCATGAAACATATCCAGGCCCTTATGTTCCAATTCATTTGGAATGATAAACGGCCAAGAGTATCAAGGTCTGTGATGTTGTCCCCCAAGACAAGAGGAGGTGTGGGGGTCCCCGACGTGATCAGGTACTATTCGGCGGCCCAGTTGAAGCAAGCTGTCGTTTGGAACTACGACCCGGCCTCCACCTGCTGGCTAGCGATCAAATGACATCATGCTGCACCTGCCACCCTCCAGGTCCATCTTTGTACTCCTGTGGGAAGGGAGGGAGGACCACGGCGATTCGCTCTGGGGGCAATGAGATGCACATGGGATGTCAAGAACAAAGGGAAATATGGCCTGCTAGCTACCCCATCCCAACTTACCACCATCTTTGGAAACCCACACTTCCCGCCTGGGTGTTCCAAAAAACAATTCGACCAATTCAAAGGTCTAGGAATAAGGCTCATTGCCAATCTGCTGAAAAACGAGGAGATCCTCTCCTTCCAACAACTCCGCAACAAACATGAACACCAAAGTCTCCATCTCTTCAAATTTCTGCAAATTAGGCACTTCCTTCTATCCCTAGCCCCAAACGCTAAATTCCCCCCATTAACCAGGTTTTAATCCCTTTTCGGCAAGGGCTCCTACCAGAGAGGTCTGATCTCAGAGATCTATAGGGGGATGGAGTTGGCAACCAGCCCCCAAGTCCACAAGTATATGCAAAAATGGTCAGAGGACCTCAATGTACAGATAGATATGGACGAGTGGGAGGATATCTGGGAGTTGGCCACAAAGACCTCAATCTGTACAGTGACAAAAGAGAACATATATAAAATACTATTCCAGTGGTACCTGACCCCGGCTAGGCTAAGCCAGATCTACTCCCGACCTGTGCTGGAGGGGATGTGGCCAAAAGGGGGACATGGCCCACATTTGGTGGTCATGTCCGGAGATTCATAGGTACTGGACAAAGATCTAGAAGCTTCTACAAGAAACTACGGGGCTTCTTTTCCCCCTGGACCCCTTGACCTTCGTGCTGAGCAAACCTATAGATGACCTGCCCCCCCCCCCCCCTGAGTAGACTAGTATCAGCTATCCTAACCGCAGCCAGATGCTCAATAGCAGCGGCGTGGAAACACACCAAAGCCCCAGCGAGAAACACGGTGTTGAGAAGAATAGACGAGGTCATGGCCATGGATAAACTTACAGCAATGCTCAATAAAAAAAATGCCAGAGTTTCGGAATACCTGGGACCCCTGGAGCAGGATGCTAGAACTAGGCCTGCATTAGGCCGTCCTCGTACTGATGGAAAGGGAGGAAGAAAACAGAGTTCCCCCATCCTCCCCCCACCCCCCCCCCCAGTATGTCTTCCTCCCCCTCCCCCCCTTAGGCCTCCCCCCCCACCCACCAACTGAAATAAAAAACCATTTTGGGACAACATGTTGTTTAACTCAGTTGAAAAGTTATGTCATGTGCCTATGACATTGTCATTATCATTTGGATGTATGTTGTTCTCAATAAAAAAAAAAGTGGGAAAAACTCTGTCTGATTCTCGTTTGGGGCATAAAGGTTAACTAGGGCGATTGCCGATCCCGAGAGTGAGCCATAGACTACAATAAATCTTCCCTCTGGGTCCGTCTTTATTTTTGTTAGATTAAATGGGGTGCCCTGACGGATCAGAACGGCAACTCCCTGGCGTTTACTACTAAATGATGAGAAGTAGCTCATCGGGTATGCGTTTTGAAATGTTTTGGGCGGGTCTTGAGATGTGAAGTGTGTCTCCTGAAGGAAAACAACGTCGCCTCCTAACTTTTTTATCTCCTGGAGAGCGAGTCTCCTTTACCTATTATTATGCAGGCCCTTTACGTTCAGGGAGACAATTTTGATTGCCCCTTGATGAGACATATTATCTGAGTTACTTACCGGGGTGTGAGAGCTTTCCCTTCTCTCTAGGGCCAGTCGGGACTGGATTTGTGGAAGGCTTCGCAGCTGGGTGGCGAGGACCAGAGAACTCCTTTGTCAGGCTAGGACCAGAATCGGGCAGCCAGGGTGGGCAGAGGGGGGCATGGGGGGAGGGGTCCGCTGGGACAGAACCAGCGGGGGATAAAGAGAAAGAAAGAAAATCGACCCTGTCAGGGTCTAAAAGGTTGAAGTCCGGTCTTGACTAAAGGCCGGTAGGTAGGGTTTAAGACCCTTTTGGGGGTGGGGCTGGTGACGACCTCCGGCAGGCTCGGGCAGGGTGGAGACCCTAGGGTATCCTTGTTTTCGTCCGGGTCTTTTTCTCCGTGGTGTTTGTGATTGTTGGGCGTATCAGGGGAGGGGGTCAAGAGAGGAAAGGTTTAGGGTATTCAGTCTCCTGGGCGTGTATCGCTTCCTGTCTGAGGGGCTGGGTCCATATCTACATTCCCTGTGCTCCCTCCCTTGGGGGCACAGAGTTGGGAGTCTGAGGGGGGAGGTGGAGTGAGGGAACCAGTTGGGGTAGGGAAGACGGGTTGGAGGGAGGGGCATGGTAGGAGGGGGGGTGAGTGAGAGGGGGGGAGTAGAGGGCTAAGGGGTAGGTGTGAGGGGGGGGAATAGTGAGTCTGGCAAAGGTGTCTCGCTTTTTTTGGGGGGGGTGCTACGGAGCAAGGGCCTGTGTTAAAGTGAGGTGGTGGGTGACAAGTTTCCCCTCATCTTGTGCTTCCCCTTTGATCCTTGTGGCTCCCGTTTTGTATGTGTTCTATTCCTGGTTAGGGGTCTCTTTGGGCACATCTTGTCTTATTAGGAGGGAGTCTCATGTAGTTGAGGTAGACAAGGCTGAGGGGGGGAAAGAAGAGAAGGATGGGGTGGGGGGCAGAGATAGATGGAGGGGGGTGGAAGGGGGAGGGGGGAGTGAGGTACATTGTTCATAGACATACATTTCAAGTATTGCATACATTGCTCATAGTTATCTGCATACTGTATAAATCACATGGGTCACTTTGGAGGCTCTTTGGCCTTCTGCACAAAACGTATTGGATCACTTTTCAGTGCCTTGATCCGGGTTTTGGGTAAACCTTTAGGGGGGAAGGGGGGGGAGGAGGGGGGAATGGGGCAGGGGGGGTGGAGGGGAGAGGGTGGGGGGGTGGGGGGAGAAGGTGACAAGGGAGGGGGGGAGGGGTTGGGAAGGGAGGGGAGGGATTAGGAAGGGGGAGAAAACCTGAGACACTGTTTTCCTGTATGAGTGATTCTCTCACTACCTGGGTTATTATATTATTCTACAACTCAGGGATTCACAATACACTTCTATGCCTTTCCTATAGGGTCCCATCATCTTCAGGTTCCCTGATCTCTCCTAGTTAGCTTATTGTCTATCAGTTCCTATGCTCCAGATGCTCTAGGGGGTGGGGGTTGAATGGAAGGGGTGGGGGTAGGGGAAGAGGGGGGGAGGGGGTGAGGGGGAGAGGGAGGTGGGGGAAGGGTGGGAGGGTGGAAGGGTGGGAGGGGGCCCAGGAGGGGGTATTCTCTATCTGTCTCTGCTTCTCCGGGGCAACAGTCTAAATTCTACATAACCAGGCAAATTTTTAACGCAAACTTATTTTGGCCTTAATAACTAACTAAACTTATATATAGCACTCCTCTACAGACCCTGTCGGCTCGGCAACATCTGCGAGTGTTCATGGTTTGCTGCAGTCAGGGACGCAAATGTCCTAGAGGGCTGCCCTTCTCGGTGGCAGGTCTCGGGAGACGCGGACGTTGTCCCGCTGCTTCTCGGGGGCTGAGATGTCAGCCCCCCTCAGCCGAGGGGGAGCAAGAGGGCCGGACGCAGACTGCTCCATGTCCGTTGCATGGGCCTTCCCCGTGTCAAGGCCCCTCCGTAGGTAGTAGTCCACTGTGGCTTGTCCCGTAAAGAGTGGTGCGGTGTCATCAGGCGGGGATGGGTCCTACAAGAAGGCCGCATCACCGTCATCTTCACCTAGCAATTCTGGGGCGCCTCTTAACAACATGAGGCACTCCATGGCTCCTGCGTGCTGGCTTGAGGGATTGTCCATGGCTCTGGGAATCGACACAACAGGTGAGTAGCGCAGGAGTTGTTTCATTTGTCTCTTGTCTGCCTCTGCTCAGCCAGTCTCTCTGAGGCTCTTACTGGCGGGTCTTCTGCATCTCTGGACTGGTTTCTTGAGGGTTCAGCGCCTCGGTTCGTCAATAAGGTTAGGATCAAAGCTTTCGCCATTTGTTCCATGTCCTCGGGATAGCGGATCGTGAGGAATTTCCCTTTTTTGTTTATTATGAGTCTAAAGGGGAATCCCCACTTGGATTTAATGCCCTTCTCCCTCAGGAGTAGAGTGAGGGGGCGCATTTCTTTCCGCCGGTTGACAGTCATTTTTGACAGGTCGTTATAGACCTGGAGTGGCTCTCCGCGGAACTGGATTGTATCTCGCTCTCTGCAAGCTCCAATGAGCTTTTCCTTTGTTGAAAAGCTGTGAAGTTTGATGAACACATCGCGTCGACGGTTCGTGTCTTCCGACCACGGCCTCAGCGCTCTATGCGCCCTATCGATCTCCAGGTCTCGCTGATCCATTTCCCCACTAATGGAGACAAACAGGTCCATGAGATAGTCTTTTAACTGGCCGGGTAGGACCGCTTCCGGGATGCTGCGGGTCCTTAGGTTCTGGCGGCGATCCCGGTTTTCTTGGTTCTCCAGCCCATCCGGTAGGGAATGGATTTCTTGGCCTAGACGGATTATTTCCTCGTCTGCCTCCGATTGGTGCTTCAGGGCCTCTTCCAATCTGTGTTCCAGCAATGTGGTCCACTCTTGGAGGCCTTGTATGTCTTGTTTGATTTCGGTCACCGCATCTTTAAGGTCATCTTGAAGGGGTCTGTGTAGCTTGGCGTGTAGGTCTTCCAGGAAAGCTTTAGTGATTCCCCCGTCCAGGGGAAGGCTTTCGCTCGGGCTTATGGGGTCAGGCAGCCCCTGCTTGGGGCCTCGTGCTCCGGGTGGGGATCCACCATCTTGTTTTTTACCTCCCGCTTCAGCGCTCTGCTTTGTGGGGGTAAAGTACTTCGATACCCCTTGGGCAGTCTGATTTTTCCTTTGTGCGACATGCCTGGGTGTTCAGGGGCTGAATAGGTCGTTTTGGGGAAGTTTTCGCCGGACGAATAGTGCAGTTTTTAATCAATTTTTCAGGTGGGTCTCCGGAGCTCTCCCTCTACCCGACTGCTCCGGTTGACGTCATTGGCACGCCCCCCTTAGTTATGCATTTTTAATATTTTCTGCAATTAATGCTGGAACAGATAAGAGGGTGACTTTAGCAGAAATATATGAATATTTCATTTCGAACTATGATTTTTTCACATTTTCACTGAAAGTTCGTGGGTGGAAGCATTCGGTAAGACAAATCTTAACTAATGATGATTGTTTTTTTCGCACTGCCCCTCCTCCAGGAGATAGAAGAGGGTATTGGTCTGTGATCCCACTTTTAGACAGTATGTTTGCTCATGGCAAGTACAAAAGGAGAAAGGTCGGGTTTAATCCATGTAAGATTCATCTGTCTCGACCCAGCAATGTACCAGCACCAGCTTACAATACCGGTCCGACCGTCAGTGAAAACCTGTTGAACGACATTCCTTGCTACCTGGCCCGCCACATTACCGGCAAGATTTCTGGCCTGATTCCAGCAATGTACTACCAGCACTGGCTTACAATAACAGTACAAAAGTCAGTGAAAACTTGGTGAACCACAATCCTTGCTACCTGGTCCAGCCAGATTACCAGCAAGATTTCCAGCCTGAGTCCCAACATTATTACCAGCTTCAGCAGCTTCTGCCGCTTCAGCAGGCACCTGTAATTATAATGCAGACTAAAGGTATGACCCCAGCGTGTACGCAAAATACACCTCTGACATTGGCTCATCTCCAAACGTTTGGCACAGTTTATAATGAAGGTAAATATAATGTACTACAGTATATTGTATCACACTATATAGTACAGTATTAACTTTAATCCCCAATGACACTACAGTAGTGTATGCCTGCCATACAGTATCATTGCTTGATCTGTACTATACTCATGCACACGCGACTTGACACATGCACAATACCGGAAATAATAGCACTTTTTTTTTCTCCAGAAAAGAAACATCGACTGTCAAAAGATACTGTAAAGAGGAAGTTCGATGGAACTCTAATATCGCTTTTCAAAAATTGCTTTTATACTTTTATACAGTCAGTATTACAATCTTCACACTTTTAAAACTTTGCCACGCTATTCTTTTGGACAACACACTATAGTTGTAAGCTTTATACATAACCTTATACAGTATGATGCTATGTTTTCATATTCAATTCCTTTTTACATTGTTATCATCACAACTGTTTTATTTTATCAATAATGGTATAATTACAGTAGACTTGCATGTGTAATTAATTCTGTTAAGAAACCACAAAAATAAATATTAATAGCTTTTATTCTATATTTATTATTTATTATTCAATACTTTCAACTTTTGCTAGGCTTGGTCTGCTTTGCATACTGTTTATGGAAATATCTCAGACACACACCCATGGTATTTACAATACTGTATGTACTGCAGTGAAACTTTATTGTAAAACTGTTGATATGATATCTTTGAACTACAGAGTATTATCCTGCACACTCGGACTGGCAAAGTTGCACCTTCCCCCCTCACAAAGCATATCAGAAGGGCATTCATCTGCTTATCAACACCTCCCCCAGAGCGATTCAGGACATTCACACATTATCATTCTTTTTCAGGCTGCATTGCATTCTGTAGTCAGTGAGAGGTGGGGGATTAGGACAAACTATTGCCGGTTATTATGCATCTCCCCCAGAGCGATTCATTATTTCTCAAGTTTTGATTTTTGCCCGTTGAACTAAAGTACTGTAGAGTCCTGTGACCGGTTTCACACACATGCGCATAGCTGATAAGTCCTTCATTGGGACTGCCAATGTCAATTTCAAGTCTGAAACAAAAAAACAAAAAAAGGCATACCTTTTTTTTTTTCTTCTTTTTATCTCTGCGTGGGCTTAATAAATGAGTGATTTTAAGAAAACATTATGTGATGAATGTTTTGAATATTTTATCAATTTATACAATTTTACTTACTTTTTATTTCTACTGTATACATGTATGAGGTGGCATACTCAATTTTTTGGGGGGGGGTTTATACTATTGAAAACATTCACCTTTTGCTAGGCTTGATCTGCTTGGCATACAGTTTATGGAAATATCTCAGACACACACCCATTTTATTTACAGTATGTACTGCAGTGAACCTTTATTGTAAAACTCTTCAAATGATGTCTTTTAACTACAGTGTATTATCCTGCATACTCAGACTGGCAAAGTTGCACCTTCACCCCTCACAAAGCATGGAAGAAGGGAATTCAACTGCTTATCGACACCTAACCCAGAACGATTCATTATTTCTCAAGCTTTGATTTTTGCCCGTTGAATTAAAGTACTGTAGAGTCCTGTGACCGGTTTCACACGGAGAGAGAGAGACAGAGAGAGAGAGACAGAGAGAGAGACAGAGAGAAAGAGAGAGAGACAGAGAGAGAGACAGAGAGAGAGACAGAGAGAGAGACAGAGAGAGAGACAGAGAGAGAGACAGACAGAGAGAGAGACAGACAGAGAGAGAGAGACAGACAGAGAGAGAGACAGACAGAGAGAGAGAGACAGACGAGAGAGAGATAGACAGACAGACAGAGAGAGAGACAGACAGACAGACAGACAGACACAGAGAGAGAGAGAGAGAGAGAGATCAAAACCCCAAATGTAGGTAGCTGCATGCCGCCTGGGAGTAAGTAGGATAGATACTAAATATGTGCATTTTGTAAACTTTGTAAACAGAGTACACTAGGAAAAGGTCTCTATTTGTGGCGCTCTTCAGACCAATTTTATAATATAACAAGGTCAAAAGTACAGCTGGGTATTAACAGTTAAAATTTTTTTTATTAATAATCATAGTCTCGTGATAAAAATAGATATAAATCCTTATAGAAAGAGAGGATATATCTATGAATAGAATCCCTCAATATTGGAATCCATATGTACAGTAGTTAGTAGTTGGGGCATACAAAGAATTCAAGAATGCCTCTACCTTGAGTAAATACCAGATGATAAGATAGTGTCTCCTATGTATTCTGGTCATGTGACTGCTGCTTACATGTACATATACAGTGGAGAAACAGTCCTCTCAGAGATATATTAAGTCAAATGAAATCCCTTATTAGGCAAATTGCTCAGTATAGGGGGACTCTGAACTGATTTAATTCTCAGATGGAGGGCTTAGTGTTCTCTTGATGAAATTCATAATCATTTAGCATAGTGACCTCCTAAGTATCTCCTTTTCAAACTGGAATCGTCAGTTTGTTTATGGTTTAATGAAATAGTTAAGCAAAGCAGTATAGCATAGGAAATACCAATTGTAGTCTATGTAGGCATATCTTCTTATGTCAGTTTATTACACATTTTATTAAAACCATGTTCTCATGCTTCTTAGTGCAAAGTTCTGTAATATGGTCTGCGCATGCGCACCGTATTCCGTATCGAGTGCCCTGCGCAATAGTTTTGTTATGCTTTCAGATGCCGTTCTGGGGGGGGGGGGGAACACAGGCACCAGACCCCCATTCTCCCAATTGTAAGTATCAATGAGATGAGAGTTTTGTAATATTACTATTGATATCGTGTGTATACCATATAAAACTGCAGAGATTCCTAAATTTCTAAGTAATAACTGATTAGTAGATTTCAGTGAAATACATGAAGATATACTGTATGAGATGAAGTTGGTCAAAGATAGAACAAAGTAACTCCTATCCCTATTTAGTTTTGTTTATAAGGCAGCTTGTGACGCAATCAGCACTTAGTATGTTATTCCGTTATCAGTGGGGGGTTAGCCCACAGTCGAAATACTTTTAATGTTATGCTAGTAATGTGATACTGCATGTATAGTATTGCTAACATATAAAAGCTGATGATTAGTGCTGGCAGCGTTGCCGAGGTAATGTGAGGCAACAGGTTCTAGCTACTAATACACTGGGTGTCCAAGAGGAGGGAACTTTACAAAAATATTACAACCATGTCGGCTAAGACCCGACGTACGTTTCGTCGCATTAAACGCGACTTCTTCCGGGGTGGGCGTTGCCGCGTCAACTAGCATATTACTAGCATAACATTAAATGGGTGACAGAGGGGGGGGGGGCAGAGGGTGGGTGAGGGTGTTGGTGACTGACTGACACTTGGGTGGGTGATTATAACTGACTAACTGGGTGGGTGACTATGACTGACTGACTGGGCGGATGGGTGACTGGGTGGGTGAGTGACTGAGTAGGCCTTTGATGGTGAAGGGGTTAACCAGGCTCACTAATAAAGGTTGAGCCCACTTGGTTATCCCTGACCTGTGTGTTGAGGTCCTAGAGTGTCAGCTCTTGGACCTAGTTTTAAGAAATGCATTGCTGTGACTGTATGCAAATTTTGCGACATTAAAGATTTTTGTGTGTTTTGCCTTTCTCGTGGTGCTGGGACAAGGAGATTTCAAGGCTGTAAGTTTCAGGGGGGGGGGGGGGTGTTGCCGGAGAAAGTCTTCACAGAATGTGTCTATGTATTCGGGTCCTGGAGTTACTGTATTGGATTTCCTAAAAGTTGGATCCGGGAATCGAGTGAGATTCTCGGATACAGCCAAGCACATTACTCCGGTCAAGCTCCTACCCTGAAAATGTTTGTGCGACTCAACGCAGGGTAAACAGGGCATGAAGGGGTTAATGTATACCTGGAACCATACAGGGGATTCCTTGTATAAAGAGGAGTGCCCAAATACATACCCAGGTACCCTGAACCTGGTATAGGGGTTCAGGGGATGCTCCAGCTATAGGAGAAAGCTGAGAGTGTTTTTTGTGTGTAAAAAGTTTAAAGGTATTTCTAGAGTGTGCCAAGTATGAGGCTAGTGAGTGTAGGCAATATATACCCTCACTCCATCCCTGAAACCAGAACAGGGACTTACACATCTTTAGAACACAAAATACAGGACACAGTATATTTTATTAAAGAGTTATATTTAATAGGTATATGTACTGATAACCTGTGAATGAACTGTGAGATTTCCAAGTCATGGATTCCAAGAGATCAGATGGCTACCAAGCTTGGTGCCTATTGGTTTGTTCGGAGTCTGGGACTTGAAAGCCTCGGGGATGCCAAGGTGTTAGAACAGGAAGGGTACTGCAGTTCTGCTGAGTACCCGCATCCTGGGCTAACACAGGGCTATCCAGCCACCATTTGCCAGAGCCCAGACTCCGTGGAGCCTGGACAGCGGATGGGCTCAGTATGCAAAGAGGCAGAGGTGCCAAGCTGGCGCATGCCCCTGTGCAGAATGAGAAAAAGTACCCACCCGGCTTTACAATACTGGCAAATTGGTGATTGGCTGGCAGGAGAATTCCCACGCTCTGATAGGCTGTAGAGGTTTGTGAATGGGACACTGAAACCCATTAGAAGCCTTGCAGCCAGTCAGGAGCGCAGATTCCAAGCGCCAAACCAACAGTGGCAAATTCAAAGATGCTCTTTGCTGAATAGACGCGAGCCGGCTTCAAAGATTTTGAGTGAGAAAATTTTAAAAGTCCCCCTTTTGGAGAACGTAGTGGTTGCGGCTGGCATTGCATGCCAAATCAGTTCCAAGATTTCGTGAGTACATCCCGGTCATTGGGAAGGGCTCCTACAGAGGTCATTTTTGTGAATTTCGTTTAAAAAACAAGTTTATTCATTAGCCCCGTTACCAGTAAGTGTGTTAACCAAGAAAATTGTGTTATATATATATAAATATACAAAATATATCTACTTTTTTAATATAAATATACAAAATATATATACTGTTGTAGTATAAATATAAATATACAAAATATATATACTGTTGTAATATAAATATACAAAATATATAGACTGTTGTGATATAAATCTACAGAAATAACAAAAATATTTTATATAATTTTTTTTTTAAATTTAAGTTGTATAAATATACTTACGCGTTAGTTACCCTTGGTGCCCTTTTGCGCTCTCTCTTTTTTCCGTGTGCATGATAGCTCACGGTGGTTGCTGGCACAACAATGCCAGAAGTAGCTAACCAGCGTTGGATAGCAGCAATTCGGTGTCCGCTCCTGTACATCTCCTTAATTCGCATGCTGAGCTCCTTGGAAATCTTTTTAACGGGCATTGCTGCGAGTTGAAAGAAATACAAACACAAGAATGTATATTCGATGTTTAGTCGATGTGTATTCAATGTGCAGTGAATACACAAAATGGACGGTGAATTTATACGGTAATGATTCACATTAGAGTACGCCCACTTTCAACGCCTGTACCTCGTCGCCATGCATAAAAGGTTACACACTTTGCATAGCCCACCACTCGATGATCTTTATCTGAACTTGCCCTTGTCCAGATACTGCATTGTGCCATCTGCTTCCATGGATCAACCCCGATTCTACGGACGCAGGAACCCACTCGCCTCTGCCGTGCCTGTCATGCAGAAAAAGTGAAAGGCGGTTGCGTTTCCATGCCAAGGCCAAAGCGACAAGCTAAGGCCAATAAAGAAAACCTTCTGCTGACCCCAAAGGCTAAGGGTTTTAATAGACGTCAGCCTTATTTTGTCAAGAAGAAATACGGTGATGTACACTCCACGCAAAACAAATGGCAGCCAACCCATCGAACCCGCAGACCACTTCCTCCCATACGTTTCAACGACTCTGCCGCCGCTGTCCTGGAAATCTTCAGCCCGTCTTCTCCACTCCTCGTCCACGACGTTGCCGCCGCTCTCCCGGAAACCAACAGGCCATCTTCTCCAGTTCTATCCGACGACGCTGCCGCTGGTGCCTTTGAAATCCACGGGTCACTTTCTCCTTTGTGCTTAGACGACTCTGCTTCTCGCCCGGAAATCCAGAGGTCACTTTCTCCACCCTTCTTCGACGACGCTGCCGCTTCTCTCCATGGAACCCCCATCTCATCCTCCGTAGCACCCATCCACCCAGATGTCCACATGCCATGCACAAGAAGCAGCTCGTCAGACCGGATGCTGAATGGGATAAGTGTGGATGCTTCTGGAGACCATGCTAAATATGAAGCAACGGATGCTACATATGGATCAACGGATGGATCGATGGAGAAGATAGAGGCTGACATAGCGGGTATACATCATTTGCTCGGTGTTTATGCCCCTGTTTCCCCGACGCCGGAGCAGGAGGATGGCATGGATGTGATGAATGGGAGCATCGACACCCTTCCATCACCAAGTGCACCCCCTCAACCAGAAGATGTAGTGTACATGTATGCCGTTGAGGAGGACATGACAACCCTGTCAAGACCACGCCAGGAGACAACACGGCGACCAAGACAGGAGGAAAGCTTCCACCCAGACAACCTACCCTCGCACGTCGCCTCAAGCACACCCGCTCCCAGAAGACCTTCATTCGCTCGCATCGATACGGTGCCCAACATCACCCTGCGCGATCTGACACTGGCGCTCAGGGAGAAGTATAGGGTGATGAGTGCTGGTGCACCCCACAAGTATGCCTTGTACATTTTTAAGCACCATGTGCCCTACTCATACTGCGACTGGGCCTTCAGAGTGAACTACGAAGGAAATCACCTAAAAAAGGCGCTTCCAGACAATTTAAGAAAGACCATTCTGGAGGAATTGCGGCGCTTTTATTCAATTACAGATCCTGTAATGAAAGGCGTTCGAGACTGCATTAATGGCGTTTTGCGCCATGCAAGGCATCGGCCATGGAAGGACAATCTGGTGGGGTGCGCATTTGATTGAGTGTTCAACTGTTGAAAATGTTTGGTAAATGTTTTGTTCCAGTCCCGGAGGGCCGCAAACAGGCCCGGTTTCCAAGGTTGTCCTGAAAACTGGGCCTGTTTGCTGCCCTCGAGGACTGTATTGGTGCAGGCCTGACTGTTCTGCACACCATCCCACTGCAAATGTTTTGACTTGCTGTTCTTGTGTAAAGGAGATGTTCCGTTTTGTAAATTTTATGAATAAAGAATTTTTTTTAATCACAGGTAAGACCATACTGTTGTGCTGAACTGTACTGTACATGTTTTGACCTGCTGTACTTAAATAAAGGAGATGTTGTTGTGTGTTTTAACTTGTATTTATACAGAAATGTTTTAACTTGCTGTACACACACACAGGACCGGCACAATTCCAGTCCCCGAGGGCCGCAAACAGACCCGGTTTTCAAGGTTGTCCTGAAAACCGGGCCTGTTTGCTGCCCTCGAGGACTGTAGTGGTGCAGGCCTGACTGACTGTTTTGCACACCATCCCACTGTATATGTTTCTTTAATAAAGGAGATGTTGCGTTTTGTATACTGTATTTTATGAATAAAGATATTTTTTTAATCACAGGTAAGACCATACTGTTGTGCTGAACTGTACTGTACGGTACTGTACATGTTTTGACCTGCTGTATTTAAATAAAGGAGATGTTGTGTGTTTTAACTTGTATTAATAAAAAAATGTTTGTATTTACTGTACACAAGACATGCACAATTCCAGTCCCTGAGGCCCGCAAACAGGCACAGTTTTCAAAGGTTACCCTGAAAATCGGGCCTGTTTGTTGCCCTCGAGGACTGTAGTGGTGCAGACTGTTTTGCACACCATCCCACTGTATATGTTTTGACTTGTCGTTCTTTAATAAAGGAGATGTTGCGTTTTGTATATTTTATTAATAAAGAATTTGTTTTTATAACATGTGACTGTAAACCGTACTGACTGACTGTAAATGTTTTTACTTTCTATACATAAATGTTTTCACTACTGTAGCAGTAAACCATACACTTGTTGATGTTTTGAATTGCCGTGCACTTAAAATGTTTTTACATTGTACAGTATTTGTAAATAAATGTTTTTGTACTTACTCCACCAATAAAAGAACATGTTGATTTGTTTTAAATTGTTCCATTGGCTCCTTTGATACTGTAACAAAATACAGTGTTTCTAGAACGTACACTAC
The DNA here is from genome assembly GCF_040206685.1 of Ascaphus truei. Lineage (NCBI taxonomy): Eukaryota > Metazoa > Chordata > Amphibia > Anura > Ascaphidae > Ascaphus > Ascaphus truei. Next base: position 260,612,403 of record NC_134487.1, on the reverse strand, counting down.
TGTCCAGGCATACTGTACTGTATACTGTAGGCATGCTCAGTACAAGAGTATTAAAAAAAATAGAAGACACATACTGTACTGTATGTACTGGCACTGTATAGAAGACACATACTGCATGTACTGTAATACATGTAGAATAAATGCATACTTTTTATTTTTTCGGGTTTATTACACAGTATACTGTATATAAAAAAGTATTGTATACTGTACGGTCGGAAAACATCAGCATACTGTTTCAGGTACAGTATTCTATCCTAATCAATAACAACGGCCACTAAACTCTAGACTCCGGTACGTGGTTTTTTTAATCCGATTCAGCAATGTGCAGGCATTGTTACACAAAGCGATATTATCAATCGAAATCCCTCCATTAGCCGTTTTCTTTTCTGAGGAAAAACAAAAAGAAAAGTTTTACTGTAATGGTCAGTCCCCTAAAGAAGTTTCCAGCCAGTCCCACCAATAATTTTCTCGGGGGGCGTCTCCTGTTCACATGCGCATGCGCCTACCGTCGATGCGATGACACGCATATGCGTTTCAAGAAGGCTCCAATGCGCATGCGCCTAGCGTTCCACCAATTGTTCAGTATCTGCAGTACTGTAGAAGCCGCTCAGCCAATGATATTGCTTACAGGAGAATTGCTTGACTTTTGAATCGCACCGATATTGATACTGTATTGTCAAAATAAAAAAAACACAGAAAATAATAAGGCAACAATACTCACCATAGAATTTCCCATTCAGCTGGTGCCGGCGCCGGGCCACTGCCAGTCCAGTGTTCTTGATCATACACGTTGATAGTTGGCAGCGGGACTACTACATCAGTCAGCTGATGAGGTTGGAAATCGCTTAGGTACATGCAAGCTTGATCGAAACTGCACGCGAAATCCGGCTCAGGCTTGCTGGACAGACAGCAAGGGTTGTCACTGACGGTAGCACCGTTATTGGAAGCCGGTGCTTGTGCTGGCGCATTGCTTGGCAGTGACTGTCATTTCTTAGTTGGTTTTAACACGACCTTTCGCCTTTTGCCATCTGCATGATCATAGATACAGGAAAAAGCCGGTGATACACACAAATACCCGCCAATAAATTGTGGCTCAATACGATAAAAACATGGATCGCTACATAACCTTTTCCTTATTGCACGCTTCCACACATGAGGAGCTGGCGAAAATTTGTAAAAGTCATAGTTTTCGATAAAATACTGATAAATTTGAACAACTGTTGCCATCTTATCATCTGTTGCATTAATCGCGGCCATATAAAATACGCGTAACTTCTGTCGGGTTTTTGGAAAACGGGCTGCACTTGAACACTCATGGCGGCGGGTTCTGGAGAATAACAGAAACTGGTCTTTGTCTTTCTTTAATATGAAAAGCTTAAATTGATACATTATTGCAACCTCTTCCTTCAGTCTCAAGGCCAATTTACAATAGCACCCTGTGGTATCTTTTTTAAACGAAACACCTACAAGTCGACACATTACTGAAGCGCATGCACGTTAAAATTCATGAATATCTGCCATCTGGTGGACACGCGAAGAATTGCAACCTATTAAATCCGAACCATTCTCAATAAACGCATCAACCGCGCGTAAACCGCGCATGACCCGCGGCTGAGAGCACAACATGAAAGCGGCATGCACCCGGTGAAGTGCGTCGCATTCGAGAAAAAAGCCAGGAAAAAAACGGTGATGTTTTAGAATAAAAGTGGCTGCAGCAGTAGCTCCTTTTAGCCGAGGATACAAAGTAACATTTTTCCCAATAGAATGTAACATTGTTGTGGCAATACTAACTTGAAAGTCTGATACTTAGTATACCATAAAACAAGAAACAAAGAAGTCCAGAGCAACATCCAATGTGACAAAAATACACAGTGAAATACCTATATATCTCTTCAAAAAGGGTAATTTAGTTAACCATTTGGTCAAAGCGTATAAACCTGTGAGCCACTTTCAAGGCATGACCACAATATCGCAGGTCTTAACACTAACTGATTAAAATCCTTATTAACCTCTATAATTAGAGGAAGGATGATCCTGGCATTGAACCTATCACAACCAGCTGCAAGAAAAGAAAACATGCTTACCTGGTCAGTGGGGAGGGGCGAGCTTTAACCCTGGGTGGGAGGAGCCACTAACCTCCAAAACAGCTGAGACCAGCTGGACAAAGTTAACAAACACACAGATACCCAGCAAGCTCCCAGGAAAAAAAATTACCACTATATATATATATATATATATATATATATATATATATATATATATACACACGTCAAAAGGAGTGCTACTGGCCGTGGCTTAATTGTATAAAACAAGAAACAAAGAAGTCCAGAGCAACATCCAATGTGACAAAAATACACAGTGAAATACCTATAGTTAGTTAGTCCAAAGAGGTACCTGTAAGCAAGGGGCTCTTTATATCAGTATCTGGGACTGGGTTGGTGTCTATAGGGGTGCACCCTCTTGTGGGTTCCAGAGTCCCATGCATCCTGGAATAGAGGGTCTGTCTGGTTCCATGGGATCCCTCTCTGACAGCACACATCTTCTTAGTGCTAGAGAGATCTCTTGCAGTTTAGGTAGGAGGCTTTTCTACCTGACTGGTGATCAAGGTGGAGGATGTCAGGATGTCACTGAGGAAGCGAAAGGCGAAACTAGTTTGACAGAATTTGGACATTACAGGCCACCGTTGCTGGAAGGAAAAAGCTCTACCCGGCTTTAGGATTGAACTACTGCTGATGCGCATGTGCAGGAGCTGAGCTGAAGAAGGAGCACATTTAAGAAGAATCTCCTTCTCAAGAATCTGCAGTTTATGTGAGTGTTCTTCTGTCTACTACCAATCAACATTGGTCTGCATATTAATTCCATTTTAACCATCCCTTTTCTGTGGTTTGTTGTTTTAATTTTCTCCCTACATGTCTTGGGAACCACGAGTATAACCATGTGCCGGAGGACTCCTTTTTTTCTTGATTGACATTGTGTGGAGGACTTTGAATCACCTCTATGAACTCTGGCAGCGGTACTTCTCTGTGTATTTATTGAATATCTGCATTCGAATCAACACACGGTTGGCGCTACTATATCTTTTTTTTCCCCTATTTGACATATGATATATACAAGATCACGTGGATACAGGAATTATTTCAACACCACTACAAGCTTCACCTGAGTTTTTATTATTGACTTTATATATATATCCCTTTGAAATACTCTGTAGCACCAGTCCCTGGACTTTTTGTTCTTCCCTTACCGCAGTTTATTTAAAAAAAAAAAAATATAGTCCCAATAAAAAAATCCATAAATCAAATGCAAATGTAATTTCCCAATAGTATAGGAGAATGCATCACGCAAATTGCTACCATTGTGATTTATTATAATTTGGAAACAAAAAATTCTAACAAAAATTGTCCTTTAAATTGTTCCCTAAAATCAAGTAGAGACTGGGAAGTAAAGTAACATTTACATACTGAAACGCTGATTCAAATTCAGTAAAAAACAGAACATTAATCCCCCACCTAAAGATTTGAACCCATTTCTCTTGCTTGTTTATATTTACCACAGTTGCAGTGGAATTAGTTACCAAACTGCCTTTTAGTAACGGGTGATTTTGACATGTTTTTATCTTCCTGACATGTTTTCACATTTTTAATTGATCAAATGGTTTGGTATATTTTCATTTATGTTTTCAAACCAACAATCTATTTTTAAATGTATGATATATTTCTAATAAGCTTTAAACTCTCTATAATGACTTATCTTTTTATGATGAAGCACTTCAGGAATATCTGCTTGTAATTTTTAAAATTGGGGATGATTCATATGGCTGTCATTTATTGTTTCAACTCAATGGGAGTTATTCACATTGACTTTAATGGGTGTTTTGTGTGATAGTGCCCTAATAAACACTATCACAGTTTAATGAATAGCCCCCAAGGGTCCTTATTAAATATTCTGTAAATCTTATTTCCCATTCTAGACAAGATTTTAATTTAATTCATTTGAATGAAGCTAATGTCTTCTGCAGCACTAGGAAGCAGCTTCCAGGGCCAATGTTTATCAGTGTGGACAAAGCAGTGTTATATTTTATAGAACCTTGGATTCCTTTGTCTTAGTCAAAATCTTTTTGGAAGGTATTGCTTAATTTATCTTCTATAACCACTGCATGCTTCTTTTATATACTATAGAGGGTATAATCAATAATTCAAATCAATCAGTCAAATAAGGTCATTTAAGTAAGCCTATAGTTGTCTTGATGAGTGCACATACTGCAATAATTAAATGCTGAATAAAAAAGGGCACATTCTACTCTTGGGTTTCTATTTATCTCAAAATTGTACAAAACCTACACAATTTACATTAAAGGTAAGCATAATTGTCCACCCTTGCTTTGATAATAGTTTGCAACAAGCATTTTCAATTGGCAATTAGCTCCAAGAATCTTACACTGTATCTCAATCTTCCAGCAGTTCAGGTCACATTAGCTGGTAGCTTATATTGCTTGGCAAACGGCCGATATGTTAATGGTTTCATTTTATACTTGAAGTGCCTTAGCATACAGTAAAATCACATTTTGCTTTTTAAAGACTTTGCAGTGAATTGAAGAGCAAAGTCATTAGGATTATCCCAGTACTTATAAAAAGCATTATGGACACAGTGGTGTTTACTGAAAAGTTTTAGAATATCAGATATCTACTCAAAATACAATAGGTAATGTTCCCTGTGCAATTAAATCCTGCAGCTAAGTGGGACCTTTTGCTCATGATTACTATAAAGTAAATTCATGTTGAGTTAATTATTTGAAATCATTGCTTTTATATTGTAATCTTTACCTGAGCAATTTAATCTCTAAACAACTTTTTGAAAACATCTAGTTTGTTCAGCCCATTTATACAAAATGCATATTCCTTTTGTTTCGTTGGTATATAATATTCATATTTTGTATGTAGTTACACATGTTTTATTACCTGCCAAAAAGTAATATTTTATGTTTAATTATAAATTGTGGAATTGTATACAAATATATACTTGCAGAATTTGGTTCGTCAAGTTAGGGAGTGAATCTAAAAATAAAATTCTTAGATTTCTGGACAGGCAGAGAGAAAGAGAGGCATGGAGACTGCATTACAGTTCAGAGGGATAAGAGTCAAATCCTTGGGCAGTCAGAGACAAGGGAACAAGCTGGATGTCATTGTCTATCTGGAATAAATGACCTGATCATGGAGGCTTTTTCAGGTGTATCAGTAGTCGATAAAAGAAGTAGAAACTCAGATTATTTTGCTAATTTGCCAATAGTGTAGGAGGGACTTGAATAGATTTTTTTAGGGGACCTTCAATGCTTGAACCAAAGAGAACTAATGGCAGTGGCATGTTTAATAAATTGTGAAATAATATGTGAAAGACATAATATTTAAACAAATCAAGAGTATGAATATTGTTCAATAGTGATTTAAATGTAAAATATCTGCATAGTAACCAAAGGATTGTGAGTGCATTTATTATATTTACAAACAGTCCTATCACAAATGAGATTAGGTAAACTCTTGCAAGTACTATATACAGGAAACATTTTCATTGAGACATTTCCTGTTTTGTTGTTGTCACTAACTTTTACACTAGAAAAAAAATGGTGAACACGTTACTTTAGGGAGGTTGAATATTCATAAGGAAGACAACTACAGTACATACAGTAAGTTAAAACAAGTTATTTAAATTTTTTTTTTTTTTTTTGCTACTTTATGTGGACTTTCTCCATTAAAGGAGTAGTGCGAAGAATGGACATGTGTGAATCTGCTTCAGTAAAATTTACAAAAGTTTCAACAATTTAGTTAAGAAATGCCAATTCTTGGAGTCAGGAAGGAATTTGAGATTTGAGATATGAGATATCATTGGATGATATGTCACTGTAAAGAATCGGGAATCAAGTCCCCTGCAGTGTGTTCCCTCCTTGCCTCCTGCTGTACAGTGGGTGGGGGAGTGGGGAATGTGGATGGACTGGGCGCTTCCCAATTAATATTAGATTGGTGTAATTAGTGACACACCTTAGATACACACAATAAACCTTACACCACAAAGTGATAATAGAAATAAAAGTGTACAAGTGCAGCTCAACTTCCTCTGGTGGGACAGTTCCAAGTCCCAGGATGTAGAATTTTCTTTTCTTGGGGTTGAGGAGGAGCGCAGGATAAGTTCGTGATATGTGTATATAGTATATACAGTATGCACTATTTGTGGTTTCTTTCACTTGCATATCATCCACTCCACTGAGAGGCATCCTGACCCCAGCTACACAAAGGGCTCCAGTCAGAGAGAGATGGATCTCTGACATGCAGTAATACAATACGATTTTTGTGAGTTCATTTCATTTATTGATTATCTTTTTAGCAGTGATCTACCATCTGCACTATATATTTTTTTATTTTTTCACATATCACGAACTTATCCTGCGCTCCTCCTCAACCCCAAGAAAAGAAAACTCCTGCTGTACAGCCTTCCATGCACCTTACAGAGTGCGCGCCCACGCAGGGCTTTCACAGTTCCTACGGAGCTTGGCTCCTACCCACGCTTGTGCCGCATGGCCACCCAATGCGGTGGCCTCACATGTCTCCTGTTTCTCAGAGCCTATCCCTGCCTCCACAGAGGCCGCTCCTCTGCTCCACCCCCTTCTCTCATTGGACTCATATCTCCATATACAGTCATGTGAAAAAGAAAGTACACCCTCTTTGAATTCTATGGTTTTACATATCAGGATATAATAACAATCATCTGTTCCTTAGCAGGTCTTAAAATTAGGTAAATACAACCTCAGATGAACAACAATACATGACATTTTACACCGTGTCATGATTTATTTAACAAAAACAAAACCAAAATGGAGAAATCATGTATGAAAAACTAAGTACACCTTATGATTCAATAGCTTGTAGAACCACATTTAGCAGCAATAACTTGAAGTAATCATTTTCTGTATTACTTTATCAGTCTCTCACATCGTTGTGGTGGAATTTCAGCCCAATCTTCTTTATAACATTGCTTCAGTTCATTGAGGTTTGTGGGCATTTTTTTTACGCACAGCTCTCTTAAGGTCCAGCCACAGCATTTCAATCAGGTTGAGGTCTGGACTTTGACTGGGCCATTGCAACACCTTGATTCTTTTCTTTTTCAGCCATTCTGTTGTAGATTTACTGTTGTGCTTGGGATCATTGTCCTGTTGCATGACCCAATTTCAGCCAAGCTTTAGCTGTCGGACAGATGGCCTCACATTTGACTTTAGAATACTTTGGTATACAGAGGAGTTCATGGTCGACTCAATGACTGCAAGGTTTCCAGGTCCTGTGGCTTCAAAACAAGCCCAAATCATCACCCCTCCACCACCGTGCTTGACAGTTGGTATGAGGTGTTTGTGCTGATATGCTGTGTTTGGTTTTCACCAAACATCTCCACTTTGGTCTCGTCTGTCCAAAGAACATTGTTCCAGAAGTCTTGTGGTTTGTTCAGATGCAACTTAACCTAAGCCGTGCTGCCATGTTCTTTTTAGAGAGAAGAGACTTTCTCCTGGCAACCCTTCCAAACAAACCATACTTGTTCAGTCTTTTTCTAATTGTACTGTCATGAACATTAACATTTAACATGCTAACTGAGGCCTGTAAAGTCTGAGATGTAACGCTTGGGTATTTTGCAATTTCTCTGAGCATTGCACGGTCTGACCTTGGGGTGAATTTGCTGGGTTGTCCATTCCTGGGAAGATTGCCAACTGTCTTGAATGTTTTCCACGAAAATCTTTCTCAGTGTGGAATGATGGGCTTTAAATTGTTTGGAAATGGCATTAAAACCCTTCCCAGATTGATGGGCAGCAACAATTGCTTCTCTAAGATCATTGCTGATGTCTTTCCTCCTTGGCATTGTGTTAACATGCACCTGAATGCTCCAGATCAGCAAACTGCTAAAACGTCGGCTTTTATAGAGGTGTTCACACTTTATGATGATCAATTAATCAAGGGCATTTGATTAGCAGTACCTGTCTGCTACTTAGAATCTTAATTCTTATGGAGCAGTAAGAGTGTACTTTGTTTTTCACACATAGCTTCTCCATTTTGGCTTTATTTTTGGTAAATAAATCATGACACGTGTAATATGTCATGTGTTGTTGTTCATCTGAGGTTGTATTTACCTAATTTTTAGACCTGCTAAGGAACAGATGATTGTTATTATGTCCTGATATGTAAAACCATGGAATTCAAAGAGGGTGTACTTTCTTTTTCACATGACTGTATGCTCAGCACTGTCACTTCCTCTGGCTGAGCATAGTTATTGGTAGCCTTGTGTTCCCCCATCTCTGTCTCTGCCTTGGGATTATGGGATTATTCTCCTGGCACCTACCCACGACCTTGGCAAGTATCTCGACTAACCCACTTTCTACAATTCAGACCCGGCGATCTTGACTATCTACTCTCCAGGCATGTCTCCGCTGCTGTAGGTGCTCAGTTCTATACTTTCCCACGTCAGTACTAGGGTCCCACCTTGTTCGTGGTGAGCGCAAGTGTTACAGTCACTGGGGTTTTTTGTTTGCCTTCCTCAGGATTTTTTATTCTGTAAGTACGTATTTAGGATAAAGTATCTGTCCTCTAAATTTAGCATAGGTTGAACTTGATGGATGTACGTCTTTTTTCAACCTCTTCTACTATGTATTTAACTATGTAAATGGGCTCATTTAAGTGAAAACAATTTTTACTTCACTGTCAAAAATGTGTGCTTATGTGAATATTGTACACATACATTATCAATTATCATTCATCACTCAGGACTTGAATATAAAGGTTAATATGTCTGACTCAATAGTAGGAAACAAATTAATAAAGTGATAGGGGAAACTAGCAGTGTGCTTTGTTGTATGGGTAAAGATATCAGCAGCAGAAAGATCGAGTTACTATTTCCACTCTACCAGTGGTCCCGGATCTGTGCTTAGAACTTTGGGTACCCCTGCAACCACAGCCCGTAGGGTAGGCTTAACCCTGCAGTACGGCTATGTGTTTCCCCCAGACATAGGTTACTACAAAACAGATACAAGGAGCTAACAAACTTTGAGTTTATTATGGGGGAGGTAAAACAAGACAGTTATCCAAGATAGATATAACATTATAAGGGTTCTGGGCTAGGATTTTCCTGGGACTTGCCCTTATGTGGCCATTGCAGCCATCTTGATTCCTGGCAAACATGTTCCTGGAGTCAGTAATTAGCTGCACCTGTCCCATGGCTTTAAATAGCAGCCAGTTACTCCCACCCCTGTTCGAGCATGGTATTCTGCTCCATGTGTTTTTTGACCCCGTCTGTCCATGTTCCTATGGATTCCCTGTTGTGGAGCCCAGCCTGTGACCCTGACTTTGCATCTCTTCCACCTGCCTTGATCACTGCCTGTGACTCTGACCTTGCTCCGTATCTGCCTGGCTTGATCCCAGCCTGTGACCCAACTACTCTATACTCAATTCATGACTCTGTCTAATGGTTCAGTTGAGTAATTTCATATCCTACCTCAGCTCTGTGGGCCCTTTTCTGTCTTGACATGAGCATTGTTATATTATACTCGGGCCGGACATGAACAATGCTGAGGAAGGGAGTGTTATTTCTCTCCAAGGACATCTTATCAGAAATTTCAAGCAGTGTCTGTCTTTTCGGGACTTGTAACTTGCTAGAATTGCCACACCACTGCAAATAATTACCACCCACGTTGATCCTATTACCATTGTACCAGCTCCCTTACTTACTCTGGTGGCCCCACCTGAAGTTCCCACTTCAAAGACGCGTTTTCTTCTCCCTGCTTTTCCTGCAGTACAGTATTTGCAATACCTACTGTTGATTGTAATGCTCCTGCTACAAAGTTAAGTTCCTCTATCACTGGCTCCCCTGCAGTGTTTAATGTCCTTGTCGCTGATTCTAAAGTCCTAGATTAAAAGGCAGGTCCCCCTTTATCTGGATCACCTGCAGTGTTTGATTTACCCATTACTAATTCTAAGGGTCTTGCCTTAAAGTCAAGTTTCTCTTTTTCTAACTCTCCAGCATTGTTTGTACTTATTACTGATTCTAATACTTTTAGTTTTTAATTACTTCTAAATGTTTTAAAGGCAAGTTTCCCTACCACTAAGTTCCCTGCAATGTGTGATATCCCTATTCTCGATTCTAAGGCTTTTGTCTTAAAGATTCCCACAATATTTGGTACAGATGCAACTTCCTGTCAACTCCCTGCTCCTGGAATCTCCGCAACCAGACTAATGGCCCATCAGGATTAACATTAATCCTTGCTTGAATGGGACTCCCGCTGTGTGAATCCTAACAAGCTGCATCAGTGTGGAAGACACATGCAGTGAGAGTAGACAGAATCAGTCACACTCTCTGCGCAACTCTAACAGGTCAATAGTGCGGCTTTTATTTTAATAATATTATTGAAGTAGGGGTTTTCAGAGCTGAACCGCATTAATTTCAGCCCCGGGGAGCCCATGCTTCCCGAAATACAGGCCCCAGTATGCATTGGACGAGAGATTCCCTGTCCTCAGACATTGTTCTAGATACCTACATGGTCAAATGTTCACTTTCTCCTATTTGGGTGCGGAGCACATCTCCTCCCACATTCAGGGAAGCGACAGGCTCAGCACACTGAATAGGAGAGAAATGTTCTGAATCCATGCTCTTGGAGCCTTGGCCCCACTAGGCATGAACACTGATTGGGAATTACATCACTTTTTGTTTAATTTTCAGTACTTGGAGTATTCTTTCTTCTTTTAATATATTTCTTTTTTCACATTTTTATTTTTACAAATTTTGGGATTGTACTATTTATTTGCAAAATTTATCTTGGGAATATTTTCAGCATTTTTCTCAAATGTACTTAATTATTTATTATTTATGTAGTATTGTTTATAATTATAATTATTTTATTAGAAGAAAATACACCTAAAAAAATCCTCTTAACAAAAATGGCTGCCATCACATGGTACTTCAAACAATAGGATGACCCCCAATCCGATTGGTTGAAGTATCATGTGATGGCAGCCATTTTTAAGAGGATGTGACATCATCCAGGGAGTGACGTTCCATCGGTTAAAAAAAATAGAACCTGTCACATGGTTTACTACAACCAATCAGATTAGGGATATACCATGTGATGCCTCACATGCTATATCTCACAATCCGATTGGTTGGAGTAACATGTGATGGCAGCCTTCTTGTTTTTGGTGACGTCATCTTAAAGGGAGGGAAGCACAGCCTTCCTAATTGGCTGGCTTACCTCCTTTTACATTATGTCATACCCTTTAAAAAAAAAGAGAGATTATGTCACATGGTACACTTCCAATCCAATTGGATGGTGTATAATTTGACAGTCAAATGTGACATCACAGGCATGTCATATAAGGCATGTCCCGTCTCATTTGACCCCAAGAAGATGACGAGACCACATCCACCTATGGAATGGATTTAAAATACTGAAAAAAGAAAGAAGAAGAAAAGAAGTTACCTGAAGTTAAGGAGCATTGCATCGCAAATCGAGAGCTTCCAGATACATCAGGAATCGGACGGTGAAGACATCTAAAGGTAAGAAAAACATTGAATTTATATCATTTTATAGCCCCTTAAGGGCTATAGATAAATACAGTGACAAGCAATGCATTTTTTTGGCAAATGTTTGTTTTTATTTCATTGGTATGTATTTTTGTTGATTGTTTTTTTTAATTATGGCTTTTTTTGGTGTTTTGTTTATTTTAATTCTGGTGTTTTTTTGGTATTTGTTTTTTATTGTTTTTATTTTTGGTGATTGGTTAATTTAATCAGTGTTTGTTTTTAATTTTGTATTTTTTATTTTATTTTTACACTGTGCCAACCAATTGATTTCTTGGCATTTCTAACGTTTTTGTTTAATGTAATGTGTTTTATTTTGTGCCTGTTTTTTTTAGCTTGTTTATTTATTGCTATAGTGGCAACGCATACCAACATTATATGGGCATGCTTTAACACTGTGCCAATCAATGGGTAGTGGGGTTGGATGGGGGGGGATAGTTGGCCTGGGAGGGCAGTTAGGCCTCCTGGGTTAGTAGCGGTGGAAGGAAGTTAACCCCTTAATTACTATAGGGGTTACTAACGGCTAAGGTGATTAAGGGATAGGGGCCATTAGATTGTATTTTTAATTGTTATATTCCTGCCAATGGAGGACATGGATGGTGTTGAGGACGAGGATGGCCTTCATCCTGGTGGGGTAATTGCAAGTTTTATTTACTTTATGCGGTCTGGTTTTATTTGAAATGGGCAAATGCACTATTATCCATGTCTGGATAATAGTAATTTTGCCCATTACTGTACTGGATGTGTTAGGAGTAGGGGGAGTGGGGTTTTTGTGTATTGGTAGGTGGTAGGTAGTTTAATGTTTGTTGGGGGAAGAGGGATTGGGTTAATGGGGTACTTGGCCCAGGGTGGGTGGTTAGATCTACCGGGTGGGTCGTGGGGGGGGGGTGTGTGTGGGGGATTAACCCCTTCATTACCATAGTGGTTACTACCGGAATAATAATGAAGGGGTTAACGCATCCTGCATTCTTCCCGGTACACCTAATCACCCACCCTGGGCCAAGTACCTCCTTCTCTAACCCCGTCTGCCCCAATAAATGAGCTTATGTGTGTCGAGTGTCTTAACCCACATCATTGCCTTAGCATCTAGCCGCTAATGTAATGAAGCTGCTTCAGTTTTATGTTTACTAATAGTGTATGTGAGCAGGGGTCTCCTGAGCAGACTGCATTGATTTCAGCTTCAGGAACCCCCTACTTCCAGAGATACTGTCACTGGGGTGCCGCTATCCCCTTGCAGGATCTAAATCCCCTGGTCACATGACACAGATGATTTTAACATTGTGGGGATACCTGCACCCCATAATGGGGCCTGTATCTTGGGACTCAGGAAGTATGGCATCCTTGAGGCTGAAATCAATGCATTTCAACTCTGGATGGCCTGTAAGACCTTTGCATGGAGACGCAGCATCTCCATGGAGCTCTTCCAGGCTGCAGTTTCAATCAGTTACTGATCACCAGGATTTATAGCGCGATAGCACTTCGGAAAAAAAAAAACAAGTCAAGTTTTCTCAACAAACTTTAAAAAACTTGGATTTTTACTTAGTGAATACTGTTTTTACCTAAATGTTTTATAGTGTGATAGAACAATGCAAAGTCGATCGGCAATGCACTGATTTTATCACTGTTTAATGAATAGGCCCCTATATATTATACATTGTATGTTTTTTATATAGTTAAATTTTTTCCTTTTTCTCTTTTATACCCTCTGTTTATGCCCTCAAATAAAAGTGACAGAAAATAGCAGGATTCCGTGTTCATGGTCCCAAGGTTCAACAAAGTATCCGGCCGTTCCTCCTCTTACCGTGCACCCCAAAACTGGAACAACCTACTGGAGATTCTCACATCCACCACCAGTTTAAGTTCTTTCAAAACTAAGGCTGTCTCACATTTTAATCTAGTCTGTAACTGTTTCATAAATCTATAATATATATTTTCTTTAACTGTGCATGCAATGTCTTGTATATTATGTATACCCTGTTCATTCATGTAACTGTATTTGTACCATGTATTATTTGTCTTAACTCTATACCCAGGACATACTTGAAAACGAGAGGTAACTCGCAATGTATTACTTCCTGGTAAAACATTTTATAAATTAATAAATAATTTAAAGGAGATGAGTTTAACTACCTGATCTTACTCACTTGCCACAGTGGGCTTGAGTCAGAATAGCAAGACAAAGCAGACATGCTTGCAACCAGCACACGTCACGTGAGACTATGCATAAATATCAGGTTTAACCAATCAGGCATGTAGCTGCACTGCTGACAAGATCAAGGCAGGAGCCAATCAGGTGACCGGAGCTTGATGAGGACAGAGCTTGCGCATGATCCTCACAGCTTGTGAGAAATAAAAGCTTTATATTGATGACTAAAGATATACAAAATACCCATCACAATACTGCACAATTGTTTTTTTTTTTTCTTCTTTTCTCATTTGGAAACACTGCTGGTCCGGAAGAAAACTATTACATATACAAAAAAGAAGTTTTGGCAACTAATAGGGGTTCCAACATTGGTGACATTACCTGGAAGGAGCTTCCCATCCCATCAAAGTTATCACGGATCATAAAAACGTGACGTTTCTAAAGTCTGCTAGGTATCTTATTCCTAGACACACTAGATGGATGTTATTTTTTGCACGCTTTCAATATATCATCTCGTACTGTCCTGGAACTAAGCATTGGAAGGCCGGTACCTTGTCCCGTTTCCACACCGCTGACTGGTCCCATCCAGAAACACTGCCAATACTAGTACCCCTGAAGGTTATTGCAGCTATAGATCCGACTATCTGGAAAATCAAATATCATGTCACTCCCATGGAATTAAAAAAATTACAGTTTTTTTTTTAAAAACATTCCGAATGCACCCTCGAAGACAGAGGCATTTATAGAAGGGGAACACGATTTATGTACCTTTAAAGAAGACACGTGGAATTGCTGGAGTGGTACCACGACACTCATTAGCATGCCCCACAGTAGTATAAAAGACTCTCCACCTCATCCAGCATTGGTTTTTGTGACCTCAAATGAAAAAAAATGTAGAGGAATATGTTCAACTCTGTGTAATATGTACCCAGATGAAAATATCTCGCCAGAAACTTTACAGACTACTTTGCCCTTTGCCAGTGCCAGATAAACCATGGCAAAGGCTTTATATGGATTATTGTAGTGCCGACGAATATTCTTAAACAAATCTGGGGCAATCACCAACAAGATCCAGGTACATGCTGGGTACATGCTGCAACATTTCAGTGACATTTCTGCAGACAGACTAATGGCCCATCAGATTAACAGCATGGGTCCCTTGCAGTCCCTTTCAAACTGAATGGGACTGTCAGGGACCCCTGCTGTGTTATTCCGATGGGCCATTGGTCTCTGCAGAAATGTCACTGAAATGTTGCAGCATGTACCCAGCATGTACCTGAATCTTGATTGTGATAGCCCCAGATTTTCTAAGGCAAGTTTAAGGCACGTTTTAGAATACTCGTCGGCGCACCTGTATATTATTTGTCTTCCGATGACCCAAATTACAGAATTAATTTGGGATATCATAGATATATTTAAAAAAATTAGACACTTTGTAGCCCTAGCCAACCTTTCCTCTGCCCCAATTTTGGCCCCTCTGTTCATGCAGCATGTGTACCGACTACATGGATTACTTGTTAGCATTGTCAATGATCGAGGACCTCTGTTCATGGCGTATTTTTTGGAAAAACGAATGGGTAGCGCTATATCCTAATAAGCAGGCAGCCTGTGATACAACCCTGAATCCCAATCAGGTGATGAACAGATCAAAAAATATATATCAATGGCGCTCTGCTTAGTGTGTATGGTGTATATAAAATGACAAATAAATAATAATACAACCAGTTGCGTAGATGGTCTCCTTGGGGTAGGTGCTCCACATGTGATAGGTGACCATGTAAGAAAAAAAATCAAAACATAGTGTAATACTGTTAAACATACATACAGACATATAACATAAGACGGACGCTGAGAACAACAGGTGACCAATTACAAACACATTTAATAAAATATATCATTAAAAATACATGAATACATATAAAAACAAGAAATAGAATCTGGTAGGACACTCCAACTCGAGTGGGGGTACCTGCTTACCAAATGCAAGAAGGTATCAAGCGGTGGATATTGTAAGAGTATCCCCTCTATGGATGGCTGCTGCTGCAATGATGTCCTGGGCTCACACGTGTGACTTCCTACGTGGCTGGTAATCACTCACTCTGCTCGTGGAATCTGCCTCCGTTCGCCGTAGACACGCGGTGCAAGCGTGTGTGCAGATGGCTGCAGTCCCTTCCTGCACGACCGCTCACAGCGCGCCAAACCAGGCCGGTTCAAACGCGGTATATGCGCGGATGGATACACGTCCGGAATCACCAACCCACAGGCAGCAGTTTTCAAAGTCCAAGGGGGATAGGATTCGGCACCGAGTCTGGAGGTCCTGTCAGAAACACCCTACGCGTTTCGAAAGACAAGCTTTCTTCCTCAGGGGTAGACGTTTTGTAAAAAAGTAGTCCCTGTAAGTCCAGATATATATAGTCCCGTTTTAAAGGTGCATTGCCCTAAAACCAACTGGATCATGCGCAATGGGATGCGCAGGGACTCTCAGCGTCATAGACAAAACATAAACGAATGACAAAATAAAAGAAACAGTAAATACATATTATACAAACATATATATAAAAGTGATGTATATACACTGTCTAGAGCCTTGAATGCCAATAATGATGAATAACAAATATTCCTCAATTCAAAGGACCTCATTATTGATGATAGGCAACAAATGTGGGAAGTATGTTGAGCAAAATGCAAAAGTATGCATAGCAGATGTGATGGAAATATGTGACTGAGTGATGTAAAGTGGATAGGGATATCCAGTGAGGGAGTGGTGAGGTGATGTGCAAGAGAATATTACATATGTGATTATGTGCTAATGCATGTGTAAAAAATTAGAGAAAGTGAATCTACCATTTAAATGGGTCCTATAAATTATTATGCTAATGTGTAAAGTGCATGGTGATGTGTAATATAAATATGTGTAACTAGATAACGTGTATTGCGATGTAAAAAATACATCATAGTGTCACAAAGATGACGTGAACCAATGATAAGGAAAAGGATATACATATGTATATGGGATCAAGATTTCAATATCGCTGGTTATCGATGGTCTGGAATTTAAATAGTCTACTTGTGGATGGTTCATCTATCCAGTGACGTTTCTGCAGACAGACTAATGGCCCATCAGATTAACAGCATGGGTCCCTTGCAGTCCCTTTCAAACTGAATGGGACTGTCAGGGACCCCACCTGTGTTATTCCGATGGGCCATTGGTCTCTGCAGAAATGTCACTGAAATGTTGCAGCATGTACCCAGCATGTACCTGAATCTTGATGGTGATAGCCCCAGATTTTCTAAGGCAAGTTTAAGGCACGTTTTAGAATACTCGTCGGCGCACCTGTATATTATTTGTCTTCCGATGACCCAAATTACAGAATTAATTTGGGATATCATAGATATATTTAAAAAAATTAGACACTTTGTAGCCCTAGCCAACCTTTCCTCTGCCCCAATTTTGGCCCCTCTGTTCATGCAGCATGTGTACCGACTACATGGATTACTTGTTAGCATTGTCAATGATCGAGGACCTCTGTTCATGGCGTATTTTTTGGAAGACACTTACTTCCAGTTTTGGAATACAATTTAGTTTCCCCTCAGAATCTCAACAGCAGACTGATGGTCATTCCGAATACGTGAATCAAATCCTCAAGCAGTATCTCCATAGTTATATAAATCCAACTGAATATAATTGGATGGAGCTCCTACCTTTGGCAGAGTTTGCGTACAACAATCCCATCCATATCTTCACCGGCGATTCTCTGTTCTATTGTGTCAGGCATCCTAAGATACTCACAGTTTCTCTGCCATCTCCAGACATGACCAAGGATGTACCCACTTAATGAGATATGGTGCACACACCTAATCCTGGTACAGAACCAAGTTGTCCAAAATCTGTTACGTTCCAAGCGGATATATAAAATATACATCAACAAAAAACGTAGAATTGAGCCTCAGCATGCGGTACAAGGTTTGGCTGTTCATCAAGCATTTGTGGATTGCATGTTATCACTGTAAACTCAAACCCACATTTTTGGGCCCATTTCACATTGTTCATATTGTTACCCCTTTAGAAGATCTAACTTGTCTTTCACGTGTTATTACTTTAAAGAGCAAGCCCCACTCACACCTAGGAAAAAGAACCAGCTATAGTGATGGAAGATGATGCCTTGTAATACACAGTAAAATACATAATGGACTCTAGTATCAGAAGTACTTTGTTGATTTTAAGGGTTATGGTCCCAAGAACTGCTCCTGGGAAACCGCCACCAATATACATGCGCCGAGGCTGGTTAGACCGTTTGACATGTGGAAACCTGTCCAGCCTGTGTTCCGCCCCATGGGCACACTGAGCTTCCAGAGGGGGAGATACTGTCATATCCCATGTTTCCGATTCTCACTGGATTTGCCCGGCTGACAATCACGAGTAATACTGTGATCTCAGCAATAATACTGTGATCTGCTCCAGCTTTCCAGACCTCTTCTCTGTTGTCCAGCAAAAATCACTTTTTGGTTAGGTACTATAAAGATCCAGGAAATGTTACTTTCCTGTTGATCTTTTCTGCTTACCTGGCTCACCTGTTCTTTATTAAATGTATCCCCTTAATTATATGGAAACTTATCTCATGGCTGAATTTCCTGTTGATGCCCATGTTTGTCTGACCACTCATTTGCCTTCTGCCTGCTTTGAACTGTGCTTTGAACTGTGCTTGACTTTCTACCTCCTTGCATCTTATTTATTTATTTATAAAATGTTCTACCAGGAAGTAATACATAGAGGTAACTCTCACTTTTCAAGTATGTCCTGGGCACAGAGTTATGATGACAGATACATGGTTACAAATACGGATGTTTGCTGCACACCAAAAAAATGTAGTAAATGGTGATACATTTACTGGTGCTCCTTAGCCTGATGGAAGACCTGCATTTCATCCAATATATCCAATGTAATTGATGGACAAGGGCACTAGGATTTCAATCATAAAGCATTTATTACACCAGTGTGTTTCATGGCACAATAAATTCTTTATTATTGAAATCCATGTGCCCTTGTCCATCAATTACATTACAAATACATGGCTACATTAGGTGAACAGGGTTATACATTATTGTGACAGGGTAAACAAAAGCCACCAGTTATATGCCTTGAAAACCTATGTCTAGTCTGCAGTGCAGCACTGACTAGGTTAACTTCAGCTGGGAACCTCAGGACAATTAGTTGGATCCCAGCTGCCTAATCAAGGTGTGTTAAAACCCAGGCTGTAGACACATGGAGGCTGTCTGTTGAGGAGTGAGGAGTAAGCTGCTAAAGAGATTGCTAAAGAGATTCCTGAAACAAGGTCTGAGTAGCAAGGTAGTGGAATTGTGAACTGTCTGTCCCCGGCATAGGAAAAGGGTAACTGCCTGATTTATAGACTGTCTGCTAAAGAGAAACTGTTTTGTTTGGTTTGCGGAAGAAAAAGCCATTTTCGTTTGTTGCTCATGAAAAGCTATTTTTGTTTTGTGTGCTGTATATCTTTTAAGGCTAAATAAATAAGCCTTGTCAAGAAACCCACGTGTGTAGTTGCATGTACCCTGCAACATATGGTGTCAGTAGTGGGATTTGATTTTTTCAAAAGGCTTCCTGCAGTTAAAGGGCCACACACACACACACACACACACACACACACACACACACACACACACACACACACACACACACACACACACACACACACACACACACACACACACACACACACACACACACACACACACACACAAGAATGGAAGAAATGTTGAAAGCGTTTCTGTGCGAGCAGGCCCAGCTGCAAGCGGAGAGAGATGAAAGACTACAAACAGCACAGGATGAGCGGATTGCCAAGCTACTGACCAAATTCCAAGGGTCTGCCAGTGCAGAACTGGCAAGCAGACCCCCGATACTCCTTAGGAAAATGGCTCCGAATGAGGATCCAGAGGCTTTTTTACTAACATTTGAAAGAGTCTTTGGCTTTGCTTGGCTTTGGCCCCGCTCCTCATAGGGGAAGCCCAGGCCTCATATCAGGGCCTCCCTACAGATCAGGCAATGGACTACCGACAAGTAAAATCCGCCATACTGGATCACTTAGGTCTGACCCCAGAGACCTACCGGCAGCAATTCCGGAACATGAAGTACACCGCTAAGATGAGACCCCGGGTCCTCGCTCAGCGATTATTGGACTTGTGTACGCACTGGATACAACCCGAGGAGTGCACTAAGGAGGCAATTCTTGAGCAGGTGGTTTTGGTACAATTTCTACAAATAATACCCCCTTCCGCACGCTCGTGGGTAAAACGCCACGCTGCTGAAACCCTAGCTTTGGCGGTCCGACTCGTGGAGAACTTCCTTGGGGCTGAGCAGCAGGCGAGTGTCCTGGACCCGACTCCACCGGCACTGGCGGATGCCCAAAGAGGGAGGTTGGATCAATGGGGAACCTACGGCCTGTCATGGAACCGCCAAGTCCAAAGGAAGGAGCAGTCGTTCCAGCAAGGACGGAGTCCAAATGCTGGTCCCCGCAGAGACCCTCATCTCCTTTCGGATGTCGGCTCGTCGCAAAGTGACGTCGCCCACAGGACCCACCAGATTCCTGGTCTCCAGTAACCGGTCCAGTGGAGCGCTATCCACAGCCCCCTCCTGCGAGGGAACTCTCTCCATGTTCCGCCTGCGGAGAACAAGGCCACCGGTATGTGGACTGTCCACTGATGGATTGTCTATTCAGCAGAACCGTCGCCTCGGCTTTTACTAAGGAAAAGTACAAGCCCTGGCTACTTCCAGCCCTGATTGAGGGAAAACGCTGGTCCTCCAGGAACTGTTACCGCCCAACGTGTGTTCTTTTGACTCCCCATGGAGCATAGAATGTATACACGGTGATGTAAAACACTATCCGACGGCCAAAATCCGGCTACAGGTAAAAGGTCAGGAGGCTTACCTCGAAGTATGAGTCGCTCCTTGGCTCCCTGCCCCTTTGTGCTTGGTCAGGACTGACCTTTCTTTTCGAACCTAATGGCCCCAGTCTTTCACGAGGAGCATCCTTCTAGGGCTCAGGAGAACCCTGGCAAACTGTTCCCCTTCTCGGCAGACCCTTTTCCCAGTGGACACCGGGTTCAAAAGACTCGGAAGCAAATACGCTTGGACAAACAGGACTGGTTGCAGAAATCTGGGTCTCAAGGTGACCATTCTAGTAGTCAGAGGTCACAAGTGATGGCTGGGGATGGCCAAAGGGAGGGGGATATGGGCCCTGGAGATTTACCAGATCTGTACCTAACTGACTTTCGCCAGCAACAAAGGGAAGACCCAGTCCTTGCTAGACAGTATGACAAGGTGGTGAAAATTGATGAACAGATTTTAGATGCACAAGGGGTGATAGTATTCCCCCATTTTGAGCTATCAAAGGATATCCTATATGGGGTGAATATTCAGACACAAACATGGGAGGTCACCAGATAGATATTGGTTCCCAAGGCGTTTGTTATTCTGTGTTCACTCTAGCCCATACTGTCCCTTGGGGTGGTCACCTGGGCAGGGATAAAACATTGGACCGTATTTCATCCCGATTCTATTGGCCAGGGATGCATAGTGATATTGCTAAGCTATGTGCAGCATGTCCGGAGTGCCAGTTAACTAGTCCAAATTGACATAAACCAGCCCCTTTGGTTCCTCTACCCTTGGTGTCAGTTCCCTTTGAGAGGATTGGGGTAGACTTGGTAGGACCTCTAGAACCTTCTGCGAAAGGACACAGGTTTATTCTTGTAATAGTTGACTATGCAACAAGATATCCTGAGGCGTTCCCCCTGAGAACAGCAACGGCGAGGCAAGTAGCCAACAAGTTGTTGGAGCTGTTCCCACGGGTTGGACTTCCCCAGGTTATGTTGACAGACCAAGGTACAAATTTCATGGCTAAACTGATGCAGGATATCTTAAAGTTACTTGAGGTCAAGTCTGTTCGGACATCGGTCTACCATCCACAGACTGACGGATTGGTGGAAAGATTTAACCGAACTCTAAAATGGATGCTGAGAAAATTTGTAGATTCAGAGAAGAGAGCCTGGGATGAACTTCTCCCTTTTCTGCTGTTTGCAGTGCGGGAAATCCCCCAGGCCTCCACGGGATTCTCTCAATTTGAATTGCTCTATGGCCACCAACCCCGGGGTATCCTAGACCTCCTAAAGGAGTCCTGGGAGGAACAGCAGTCCCCTTCTAAGAATACCCTGCAATATGTACTAGACCTTAGGAAGCGCCTAGATGTGGTCGGCCATTTTGCCTGGGAGAATCTTAGATCAGCCCAGGACAGTCAGGAGAGACATTACAATCAGAATGCTCGCATGGAAGTGTTTCACCCAGGAGACCAGGTGATGTTATTGTTACCCAGTTGCGAGAGTAAACTCCTGGCCAAATGGCAGGGCCCATTCGAAGTACTCCGCCGTACGGGTGATGTGGATTACGAGATCGCTCAACCAGGGTCCAGGAAGGGTAAACAAATTTACCATGTGAACTTGCTGAAACCCTGGAAGATGCAGCGGTCTCTATTCATCCACCCGGTGGAGGAGGAAATGGACTTGGGTCCTCAGCCTCCATGGGAGAACATTGTGAATGACGATAAAATCCCAAAGGGTAAACAGTTGTCCTCTGAACAAAAAGGGGACTTGTTAGCAATAATGACTCAATTCCAGGATGTTTTTTCTGACTTACCAGGACAAACTAACTTAATTTCCCATGCAATCGAGACAGCACCTTGGGTAAAAGTACGTTCCCGTCCTTATAGGTTGCCTGAAAGTCGTACGGCTCTGGTAGAGAAGGAGGTACAAGAAATGTTACACTTAGGAGTGATTGAGGAATCATGCAGTGAGTGGTGTAGTCCACTAATTATGGTCCCTAAACCCGATGGGAAGGTAAGATTTTGTGTGGACCTCCGAAAAGTCAATGCGGTATCCAAGTTTGACGCATATCCGATGTCAAGGGTGGACGAATTAATTGACGCCCTTGGTAACGCGGAATATATATCCACGTTGGACTTGACAAAAGGATACTGGCAAATACCCTTAGAGGAAAAGTCCAAATGCAAAACAGCCTTTGCCACTCCCATTGGTTTATACCAGTTTGTGACAATGCCATTTGGACTGCATGGAGCCCCAACCACATTTCAGAGACTCATGGATAAGGTACTGAGGCCCCTTAGGACTTATGCCGCAGCCTACCTAGATGATATTGTCATTTATAGTAAACACTGGCGGGCCCATCTAGATAGGCTGAAAGCGGTCCTCAAATCTCTAAGAGAGGCAGAGCTCAAAGCCAACCCTAAGAAATGTGCCTTGGGTAAAGCGGAAACCAAATACTTAGGGTATGCAGTGGGAGGTGGAAAAGTAAGGCCACTAGCCGACAAGGTAGCTGCCCTGAAAGAAGTTCCGACCCCACTAACAAAAACGCAGGTACGCTCTCTGCTGGGTTTAGCAGGGTACTACCGGCGGTTCATCCCCAACTATTCGGAAGTGGCAGCCCCTTTAACGGACCTCACAAAAAGTGTGCCCCTACACAAGTGGTGTGGTCAAGGGATTGTCAGAGAGCCTTTGAGGACATAAAAAGGT